>NC_090445.1:1697945524-1698245524 GCF_031143425.1 Pleurodeles waltl | reverse complement strand
CTAACAGGTATCTCTCGATATTTGCAGGTGACTCTGGTTATCCCAACCTCTCATGGCTACTGACCCCAGTGAGGAATGCCAGGATAAGGGCAGGGGAACGTTACAATGAGGCACATGAGCGAACAAGGAGGATCATTGAGCGCACCTTTGGCCTCCTGAAGGCCAGGTTCAGGTGCCTTCATCTGACAGGTGGATCCCTGTGCTACTCACCCAAGAAGGTCTGCCAGATCATTGTTGCATATTGCATGTTGCACAACCTAACTTTGAGACGCCAGGTGCCTTTTCTGCAGGAGGATGAGGCGGCAGATGGTCGTGTGGAAGCAGAGGAGCCTGTGGACAGTGACGAAGAGGAGGCAGAGGAAGAGGATGTGGCCAACAGAACAACTATGATACAACAGTACTTCCAGTGAAACACAGGTAAGACACTGTAACCTCACCTTCGATTGCTGTTTTGTGAAGTGAATTTTCTCTGGCTGGCTGCTGCTCCCACTACAAAGGCCACTTATTGTACCCTTTAACATGTCTATTTGCAGATATTTGTGCCCCCCTGTGGCTCCTGGTGCATTGACTGCAGCACATTACAGGTCATACCTATGTATACATCACTGTACTGTCTATTTGCAATGTCTACAGATTGTTAAACAACTATGGGGGTCATTCCGACCCCGGCGGGCCGGGGATGCGGGAGCACTGCCAACAGGCTGGCGGTGCCCCGCAGGGCATTCTGACCGAAGTGGTTTGGCCGCGGTCAGACCAGGAAAACCGGCGGTCTCCCGCCGGATTTCCGCTGCCCTGGGAATCCCCCATGGCGGCGCAGCTTGCTGCGCCGCCATGGGGGATTCCGACCCCCTCACCGCCATCCTGTTCCTGGCGGCTCCGGCCGCCAGGAACAGAATGGCGGTGAGGGGTGTCGTGGGGCCCCTGGGGGCCCCTGCAGTGCCCATGCCAATGGCATGGGCACTGCAGGGCCCCCATAAGAGGGCCCCACTTTGTATTTCAGTGTCTGCTTTGCAGACACTGAAATACGCGACGGGTACCACTGCACCCGTCGCACATACCCACTCCGCCGGCTCCATTCGGAGCCGGCTTCCTCGTGGGGAGGGGTTTCCCGCTGGGCTGGCAGGCGGCCTTCTGGCGGTCGCCCGCCAGCCCAGCGGGAAAGCCAGAATGGCCTCCGCGGTCTTTCGACCGCGGAGCGGCCATATGGCGGCTCCCTCCAGGCGGGCGGCGACCGCCGCCCGCGGGGGTCAGAATGACCCCCTATATCTTTAAATCATTTGACATACTCCATACTTTTTTTTTCCAACAGTGTTTATTTCAGTGCTGAGAAGTAAATGGGGATGTGCAATGGGCTTGGGTGAAGGTGGAGGAAAGTTCAGGATAGACTCCAGTCTATTGGTATCACAGGTGCATTGTCCAAGGGGGCATAGGAAGAGGAGCAATGTCGGTTCAAGGTGGACAGGGTGACAGAGTGGGACACAAGGGTGACAATCAGGAGAGTGTTATTTCCTGGTGGGATCTTGGCAATGTTCTCTGGCTGCTGCCTGGATTGAGGGGACCGTTTGCAAGGTGATTCTCCTTTTGCAGGAGGAGGGGTGCTGGTGGCCTGTTGGTCTTCTGGTGGGGCCTCCTGTCCACTAGTGTCAACGGAGGTGGAAGGCTGTTCATCGGTGTGGCTAGTGTCAGGGGCCCGTTGGTGTGCCACTGCCTCCCTCATGGTGTTGGCCATGTCTGTTAGCACCCCTGCAATGGTGACCAGGGTGGTGTGGATGTCCATCAGGTCATTCCTGATTCCCAGTATCTGGCCCATGGTCTCCTGGGAAAGGTGGTATGCTCCCTGTCAGTGCCTCATGGAGAGTTGGTTCCCTGGGCCTTTCCTCCCGCTGTCGCACAGCAGTCCTCCCAACTTCCCTGTTGTCTTGTGTCTCTGTCCCCTGAACCATGTGCCCACTGCCACTGACCCCAGATCCCTGATCGTCCTGTGTTTGTGGGGTGGCCTTGGTCCCTGTAGTGGTGGACAGACTGCTGCTTGACGTGTCCTGGAGACAGTGGTGTGGGCCCGCAGGGTGTGTGCTGTGGTGGTGTTTCCTGAGGGGGGAGGGTCTGTGGTGGTATGTGACTGTGCCTGGGTAACCGACTGTCCAGAGGTCCCTGATGGGCCAGGTTGGTCATCCTGATCCAGGTGTGCAGAGCTGCTGTCACCACTGTAGTCCTCTTCTGCAGGGGGACTGGATGTTGCTGGCGACTCCTCTCTGGTGAAATTGTGTGGGGGTCCTGTGGGGATGTAAATGCAGTGTTATTGTTTCTGCATGTGACATCTTGTGCATGGGTATGTTTCCCATTATGGTTGTTATTACCAAGGCAGCTTTGGCTTGTGTGAGTTGTTATTTGGTTGGCTAAGTGATAGTCACTGGTGTGCATGCTGTGGTGATGGGTGTCCATGCAAGGCTGTGAGTGGTGTCCATGCATTGTTGTTGCATGCAGCGCTGGGTACTGGGATGAGTGGGTTGTGATGGTGGGGTGTATATGAGGTGGTGGGGTGAGGGTAGGGGTGGGGGCATGTGATGGCATGCAGGTAGGGGGGTGATAGTAATAGAGATGTGACTTACCAGAGTCCATCCTCCTGCTACTCCTGCCAGGCCCTCAGGATGCAGTATTGTCAAGACTTGCTCCTCCCATGTTGTCAGTTGTGGGGGAGGAGGTGGGGGTTCACCGCCAGTCCTCTGTACAGCTACCTGGTGTCTTGCAACCACAGAACACACCTTCCCCTATAGGTTGTTCCACATCTTCCTGATGTCAACCCTTATTCTGGAGTGCTTTCCCACAGCGTTGACCCTGTCCACGATCATCCGCCATAGCTCCATCTTCCTTGCAATGGATGTTTGGTGCACCTTTGACCTGAATAGCTGTGGCTCCACCCGGATGATTTCCTCCACCATGACCCTTAGCTCCTCCTCTGAGAACCTGGGGTGTCTTTGTGGCACCATGGGTGTAGTGTGTGTGGTGTGTGTGAGGGTGTGTGGGGTGATGTGTTGGGGTGTGTGCTGTGAGGTGCGTGAATGTAGTATGGGTGATGGTGTTCTGTGGCTCTGCTTCTGTGGGTCCTCCTGGTGTGTCTCTCTCTCTGTTGAAAATTGTTTGTAATGGTAAAGGGTTGTGGGTAATTTGGGTATGTGTTTTATATTGGTATGGGTGTGGTGTGTGTATGTGTGTCAGGTATGTGTAGTTTGAATTGTCCAATGTGGTGTTGTTTTGTATGTGTGTATGTATTTTGAGCGCGGTGGTATGTACCGCCAATGGTTTACTGCGGTTGAATGTCCGCTGCGGTGATTCGTGGGTCATGATATTGTGGGCATAGTTCTGTTGGCGTACCGGTGTGGGTTTTGCTACCGCCAGTTTATCACTGATCTTTGGTCTGGCGGACTTGTGTGTGTGTCTGTATAGTTGCGGATTTCTATGTCTGGGTCATAATACAGGTAGCGGTATACCGCCGCGGTTACAGTATGTTGGGGGCAGTCCGCATGGCAGTAAGCAGCACTTACCGCCAATGTCATAATGAGGGCCTTAATCTGTTACAAATATAAAATTTTCGAAGCAGTCGCGGACCCCCTTTGAAGGCTTTGCGGACCCCCAGGAGTCCCCATCCCACAAGTTGGGAACCACTGGTCTAAAAGGCTGATGGCATTTCCCCCAAAGCAAGAACTCAAGGAGACTGACCTATTGCCCTACATAATGCAGGGTGTCCTGTCATCTGATCTAAAATATGACCGGCTTTTCCAGTAAGGAGGTGATGAACAAGGCTGATCCAAAGCCCTTGACCATGTATTATATATTTTTGTCAGTACATGTGCCGCCACAGACAGTAACACCTTCCACACCAATCCTACCATGCCTTGGCAAACCAATAAGTCTCACTAAGCAATGTATTGGCTTTATCCTTGGTTTCTAGCCATGTTGTAATGTTGTACAGTGGCCCGGCTGCTGTACAGCATCAGTGAAAGTCTAAAAAAATGCACTATGATGCGGCTATTGCAGCCTGGGTTGTAACCCTTTCTTTTTTGATTGTTGGTAGAGAACTAATAGAGGACGGTAGGAAGGGTAGGAAAAGCCAGCCCAGACAAAGAACGGAGGAAGGGAGAGTGGGGTGGGCAAGCCAACATCGACAACAATTGGAAAGAGCCAGGAAGGATGGGGCAAGCCAACATGGACAAAAGAAGGGGGAGGTTGGTGACAAACCAACATGGACCACAAACAAAGGGAGGGAATATGAAGGCAAACCACCATGGCAGCAAACGTAGGAAAGGAGTTAAGGTAGGGCAGACCAACAAATATAAAAGAAGGAGGGAAAGTGGGGTGGTGGTTCAAGCAGACAGACACAGGAGGAACACAGAGGGAGGTGTACATGATTGAGCCAACTGAAAAACATGCACTCTGTTAGAGAGCTTAAATTCAAAGAATAAACAGTAGTGCCTAAAAAAATGAGCAGTGAAAGAACATAAGTAATGCGTCAATCCGTGCTCAAGGTGAGGAAGAAACACATGAAGCGGAAGGAAGGCTGCCGTAGTTGACCAATAAGAAACAAGCAAATTAGGATAACGAAGAAGCCAACCAATGGTAAGCAATGGAGGGTCTCTAAACCCACTGATAAAAAATGAAAGGTGTAGAAAAGACAGCGTGCTAGGCAAGGGCTAAAAAGGGATGCAGAGTGGGCATTATCAGGGATTGTGCTTTACGCTGCATTTCTCACTTTGCAAGACAGTTAAGGATTGGACCAAAAGGATACTTTTTGAAGTGAAAGTTGGGGTTCCCCTCACACATTATGTGGAGAGAAACTCACAAAAAGTGGTAGACATGATTAAAAGAGTTTAATGCCTATACTGAATGCAGCTTTGATATAATAAAATAGATGAGAGGGAATTCACAGTTTATGAAGAAATTAAGACAGAATGAAATGAACTGTGGGTCCGATCTGCAACATCTGAGGGCACAAAGGCAGATTTTTATTTCTAGCAGACATTTATACCAAAATGGGCCCTAGGGTCTGGAATATGCTGCGCCCCACAAATTCCTAACTCCGCAGTGGGTTTTCCCATCCGACATAGCCACCTACAGTTGGAATCTTGATGCAGTGATTATGCAAGTGTGCTACCTGGATGCTGATAAAACAATGGCACATCAGTCTTTCATTTGGGGTCATAGGGGAGTTGTTTCTTCAGAAGACCAATATAGTTACCTTTGCAGACTGTCTGCCATATGGACGCTGCACATGAGTAAGTGTAGGACAACAGAAATTATTTGTTTGATTGATTTGGAACAGACATTTATAGTAGGAATGGGCAGTACACTCTGCTCCGCGGGTGGAATCTGCACAGTTTTGCTCGGAGTTCTGCAAAACTCCGCCAACCACTGTGTGGCAGAGTTTACAGGCACCCACCCCTAAAAAAAAGTCAAAAGCAGAGGGAGAATTTGAATCCAAAACCGTGCCCCGCAGGGCGCGTAGCGACGCAGGCAGTGGTGAAATAAAAAAAAACAGCTATCGCAGATATTTTCATGGTTTTTTGGATTGCAAGATTGATTTGTGATTAAACTGCTGCAACCGTTCGTCCCTATCACATACACACACACACACATGCACACAAATACAAACCACACACGCACACATTCACATCCTACCTGGCGCACCCAAGGTGCCCAAGATGAGCCCGAGTGTAGAAGAGCACGGCTGCCTACAAGGTGCCCAAGATGAGCCCGAGTGTAGAAGAGCACGGCTGCCACGAAGGTGCCCAGGATGAGCCCGAGTGTAGAAGAGCACGGCTGCCACGAAGGTGCCCAGGATGAACCCGAGTATAGAAGAGCACGGCTGCCACGAAGGTGCCCAGGATGAGCCCGAGTGTAGAAGAGCACGGCTGCCACGAAGGTGCCCAGGATGAACCCGAGTATAGAAGAGCACGGCTGCCTACAAGGTGCCCAGGATGAGCCCGAGTGTAGAAGAGCACGGCTGCCACGAAGGTGCCCAGGATGAGCCCGAGTGTAGAAGAGCACGGCTGCCACGAAGGTGCCCAGGATGAACCCGAGTATAGAAGAGCACGGCTGCCACCAAGGTGCCTAGGATGAATCCGAGTGTAGAAGAGCACGGCTGCCACCAAGGTGCCCAGGATGAACCCGAGTGTAGAGCACGGCTGCCACCAAGGTGCCCAGGATGAACCCGAGTGTAGAGCACGGCTGCCACCAAGGTGCCCAGGATGAACCCGAGTGTAGAAGAGCATGGCTGCCACGAAGGTGCAATGCGGCTGCTTAAGGAGCTGCGGCCACATTGGAAGCCTGCAGAGGTCACCTGGCAGGTAAACAAACTACAACTATTTACTGCAGACCAAAACACAGGGGTTGAAATGGCAGGTCGTTAGGTATAGTGGGTTGGGGTATGTATAAACAAGAAGTCTCATGCAAACCCCTCAGATTAGAGGAGCCACACCCATCCCTCCTCTCTGCAACCACAGTGAAGTGTCTACATGGAGGCCCAACACTCTTCGAATTTGAAGCATACACGTTTTCGCATTGGCATATTATTTTTTTAAATCATTGTTTTTTTATTTTTTCAAACACAATTGCAGAATAATAATCTCCCCTCCACCTCTGTGGAAATGTTCTAATTCAATTTTAATCCCTCTGCTTTTTTATTTTAACTGGTTATTTTCTATTTTTCCTGAAGCATCATGTAGAGGGTGTGTACAAAATGCTGTAAAATATGAGATTAACTTTAAAGACCTGTGTGGTTTCTGACAGTGATGACCCAGTGTTGAGGGCCAAACAGCAATCGCGATGGGCATGTGAGGCATTGAAAGGGATCTCAGCATTCACTTCTGCCTCAGTAATGCAATGGACATTGATGGCTTAAAGCCATCCTGTTTGCTATGTTCGTTCACCTCGTCTAGTTTACTGACTACGAAGTGGCATGTGCTCGATGTGTTACGTGTTACATCACTTGTAAAGGCTCCCAACTCCCTCCTGATCACGTGTCCTGGTACTAAGTGGGGTGGGAGGAACTCCATGGAAGTTTTTTGTAACTCCACAGAATTCCACGGAGTAAAACTCCTTCAGCTCCGCCCACCCCTAGTGGCCATAACCCATGCAAATTCCTATTTGGTATTCCAGTGTTTGGGCCAGATCTTGATGGTCCTGGTGCAGTGGCAGCAAAAACTCCTTTTGACATAAATGAATGTCCCAATGTCTTGCAGGAATTGCAACATTTCTGAGATGAATGTTCTACTACACATGCCTCTACATTGGGAATGAGGAATTCACTACCATCTGCAGGCTGGATTCCAAAAGTTGGGCATCTGGTTCGAGAAAAGACAGCAGTAAAAAAGGAATTTGTCCCATCCAATGTACTAGAACTATGATTCTACCACTACTTGTAGGTTGTAAAGACAAACACTTTGGCCCTCATTATGAACTTGGCTGTCGAGACCGCCAAGCCGGTGGTGGCAGAAATTTCTGCCACCGGCATGGTGGTCTCAACCGCCACATAATGAAGACAGTGGGGACCACCACAGGTGGCCTTCCACCACCACCAGGCTACCGCTGACAGGCAGCCTGACGATGGCGGAATTCTTAATCTGACAGGGCAGCGCTGCAAGCAGTGGTGCCCTCCGGATAAAGAACCCTTGTTCCGCCAGCCATTCCAGGCTGGCTGTAGGGGTGCTCTGGGGCCCCCGTGCAGTGCCCCGTCGTGCAGGTCACTGACCGATTTACAGGCAGTGATCTGCGTGATGGGTGCTGCTGCACCCGCCAATCAGCGGCATTGACGACGGCTCCATGTGGAGCCATCGGCAATGTTTCAGCCCAGCAGAATGTTTATAATTCGGCTGGTGGGGTCTCAAGATAGCTGGCGGTCTGTGATAAGACTACCAGCATGAACACGGCAGGGATTCCAGCTGTATTCATAATGACCCCCTTTGTCTCCACTGATCAAGTCAAATTGCATCATGTGGTCGATTGTACACAGTAGACCTAGAGGATCTCTGGGTAGCGCTCCATCCCTCCTCACTACCATTCAGGAAATACCTCCTCAAGCATTACACAACCCTGAAATTGTTTCCCCTAGGCTGGAGAGGGCATAGAATGAACCTCTGTTGATACGCATTACTGCTACAAGGACCAGGAATGTACCAGATGTAAGACTACAGTCCTCTACTCCTTCTCAAAGCAACAGAGTTGTTTATGATGAACCACCCTTAGAGGTGTCTACCAGTTCTCTTTCATCTGCAGTGACTCCTGTCTTCACACATAGAGCTTCATTACGATTTTGGCAGAAGGAAAAGCCCATCCGCCAAAGTTCCGACAGGGTGGTTGCCACCATTGTGGCTGCCTCCCCGCCGGGCCCATTATGAGTTTCCCGCTAGGTCAGCGGATGGAAACCTCAGTTTCGCCCGCTGGCCTAGCAGGAAATGACATACAGCATTGTCTCCAGCTTGTAATAGAGCCAGCGGCAATGCTGAAGTGCGCAGGGGACACCGTCTTCGCAGACAGTGAATATTGCGAGGGTACTGCCCGGGGCCCCCCTGCAGAGGTTCCCTGCACCCGATCTCTGCCAACCTTTTTATGGCGGTGCTACCACCATGAAATTGCTGGCAGAGGACAAAGTCCTAATCCTGATGGCAGTGCCACGACTGTTAGACCATTGGGAAGACTAATCCCGCCACAGTCGTAATATCGTGCTCGGAACAGGACATTGACAGCAATCTGATTCCATCACAAATGATCAACACTGTTCAGCAGACAACTTGCCCAGGACTAACATGAGTTAAAGAAAGGACTCTGGCCAGCATCACAATTGAAAAATCAGCAGTGTGGATAATACATGGAGTAATCTCCCTGTCATTATTGGCCTTTCAATCCACCTCGCATTTGGAACATTTTCTGGTGGGTCGATTTGAAGCTTAAGGGGAGAGTTTTTTAGCTGAGGTGTGGGATCTGCCTTTCGGTCATAAATGTATACGCGGGAATAAAGCAAGTATTAATCAGTGGTAGTAATTGCAAAACTTCCATAAGCCACTGATTTGTAAACAGGTGACGTTGCACAGCATTTGTAATGTGTTGGCACTAACTGACCATGATACTTGAAGGGAGTTCCCATCCACTTTATTCGCCCAGTGTTTCAGTTACGTTCAAATGGAAGTTTCGAAATGTTGAGTGATCAAGGCTGAGAGTAGGTGTCCCATATGTATTTTCAGTTTCTCAAATAGTGACCTTTTGTGGAAATGTCTTATTGCTGCGGACAGATGAGATAATTGTAGCAAGTTTGCGGCCTTTCATTCCTACCTTTAATGTTAACTTTCACAAGCTGAGCAGACTAAAAGCACTATTGTTCCAAAAACAGGTGGCGTGAAACATTTCAACTGCAGGTGGCGAGGTCATCTGCAGAGTTACAGTCGCTTTTGAATATCAAATTTCTATTGCACTTCTTTGAATTTGTTTGCAACGTTTTTAATGCTTCCAACACTGCGAGTGTTGTGCACTTTATTAAGGCAATTGGGTCCGATTTCATTAGTACTTTCCAGACTGTTTTTGGAGTATTGCCATCATTTATCCATTCACTATTTTTGTGTGTTTTTTGAGGTATACCGCTATTAGAGGTGTATTTTGCTGCTGCCATTGTTGTTGCTTTTAGATGTCCCATTTGAAACCCAAGGGATGATGGATCGCCCATACGTCCTATCCTGCTGTGTTGTGAACACATAATACAGATCTTCGGAGTGTTCTTATTGGATGAACTGAAAGACAACTTGTCATTATCTTTTTAGTCAATATGTTTCTAATATGTACAGCCTGTGTTCTGCTGTATTCAGTGCTTATTCGAGTGTGCATTTGATTTTGATGTGTGTCTTGCACAGCGATTGGTGCTATCTACAGACATGGATTTTGTGTTGTCCTCATTCAGGGTTTATTTCTGGAGGTGTCCTTTGAGACTACAGTTACTATAAGAGGCCTTTTCTGAGTCATCTTACCGGGATATGGAGGCTAAGGCTCCAATGATGTTTCTGTCTGGCGCTACTAATGTGGGCATTGCGCAGAATGATGCTCCCTCGATGAAGGCTGAAGTTTCACATCATGTTTGTTCCTTTGATTTGCTCTCCGAGGCTATAATGGTTGTGTTGTCTGTGGATGCAGATTCCTTCTTGGACTCCATTTCTATTGATTTATAGGATGACCTCATGGCTACCTCTGATGACTTTAAATTCAGCTTTTGTTTTAAACAAATTTTCTATGTTTAATTGACTCATTTTATTGTTTGCTCTGCTTGTTGGTGTAAACACTTTATTTCGTTTAGATGTTTAGAGATTTTAGGATGGGTCTTTAGAATCTGTCTACTTTAAATGGCAAGGGGAGGGTGTTGTGAGGACCGCTAACACCCGGGTTTGTCACCTCTGTTTTAGCCTAGATTGTAGTCCACGTGTATTCAGATTTTATTAATTTTAGTAAGGCTGCTTTTAGCAATGGCTTTTACACATTATATCAGTTTGCTTTTATTCTAGGAAGAGCAGGGAACATGCTGCTTGTTAGTTAGTCTTTGAACAACATATAATCAGTACTATCTGTCTGAGGCAATGGGACATGATGCACAATATGCTAGTTTGCGCTGCCCATTCAGGAGACAGCTTCTATCCAGAGATGCACGTAGTGTGACATGCAACTCGGCTGGCGCTGATCTGCCAGCTTCCAAAGAAGATTGCTGTTTACACCACAAACTGATTCCTGAGACTGTTTTCAGGTATGGGGCTAGGGCTAATCCCTTAGATCAGTCCAGGCAGAGGGTTATAACCACCATGCCCTCAGAGTAAACATAGGATGAGCTAGGAACCCAAAGTACATCTAGAACCACGTGGTTCATGGTTGGATTGTTTACATTCTTTACCATGTTCGTAATGCTGATTACCTTGCTTTTTTGATCAGCCTAATTATCGCAGCTCACTTTTTATATGCTCAATTGCAATTGTTTTAATAAATATATTGAAACTTATTTTGCATCTTTTTGTTTCACCTTGGTATGCATGAGTGATACCAACAAAGAGGTAAGATCTGCTTACACAGCTTTCCTGGGGAGCCAGAGTGTCATGCTAAGGTTCCCATGATCTCCTTTACCCGGGTGGCTTTGGAGGCTTGTGTGAGGCACTGTTAGCTAGCCAGGAGTTAGGTTGGCAGATACCCACAGCGTAGATCGACTCCGTGTCCCACACTTTGTTGTCCTGCCATCCTAAACAAGCAGTCTTACTACCAAAGGAGGAACCTCATAACTAAATATATTGGGCCCGATTCACAAAGGAAAACATAGACTTTTGTTTTAAACTTAGACCAAAAATCTAAGATCCGGAGATCCGCCCGAGCGCGGACTTAAAGATAGCAATCGTAAATTCCCTTTGTGAATTCCCAAAGTTGTAAACTTAGACTTTTTGTCTAAGTTTTAAAAAAAAGTCTACGCTTACCTTTGTGAATTGGGCCCATAGTTTTTATGCAGTTCTGTCATAGTACAAATCAGGTACTAGGAATTGTATCTTGCATATTAGAGGAAAACCATCAAACATAGATGTTCCTAGATTTCCTCATGTCAAAATAAAAAATAATAAGTATTTAATGTTTGTTAAATGCCACAACGTTTGCCATACAAAACTACTATTTAAAATGTAGTATACTGTGCCGTAGGTGTAAAAAAGTTGGGTGGAGCAATTCATGTATACAGATCCGGTGAGAGCTTTACTGTGAAAACGTCATCCTTTTTGCTCTGATCAGCCCCACTTTTTGACAGATAATGGTGGTTTCTGACTGTGCCTCTGCTCTGGAGTCTGCTAACCAGCCTCAGGGTCAGTGTTCTGTTTAAAAGGTATATGCATTTAGGCATAATTATAATTGGCTCTGACAACCTACCTGTAAGTCCCTAGTATATGGTAGGGCATGTAGGTTTCGAAGCCCAGCAAATTGAATGCACTTAAGGGTGAACTGCTGTGGTGCCTATTGTCAATTTAAAAGCCAGCCCTGCTTTGCAGGCTGCTTTTAAATTAAATTTATATGCAAATTCGACTTGGGAATTTATAGAACTTCCAATGCCTAAATCTACCTTATTTTTAAAAATACGTGACCCCTATTGTCGCTGTTGCATCGAAGAGCATCACACGGGGCTCCTGGAAACGGTGAAATCAGGATCTCTTCTTTTATTTACAAATACACGAAGTCAACACCCCAGCCTCCGCAAGTACTGACACCTCCTCGTCTCTCCATCGGATTGTGGAATGCTCACAAGCTCTCAAACAGCAACATTCTAAAGCAACTACGAAACAGTAACATTCTAACAGAACTGTCAATACAACACCTCTCCCCCCCTTTATACACACAAAATTTACACGTAGTAACAAACCATGATATATACAGTAACCAAGATAAGTAAAACAAGTATGTATAAGAAATAAGAGTAATTATTTCACTCCAATTTATAATTCCTAAGATATGTAGGGATTTTGACGTTTCTGTTTGACCTTCTCAACTTTGATTCCTTCGTGGAACTTTATGTCCCCTCTTGCAATCTTCTTGAAGATGTTCTTCTTATACGATCATCAATTCCTTCTTTTAGTCTTTCAACAACATTAGCACGGCTAAAAACCCAAGTAAATTTGACAACTCTATTTAAATTTTATATTCTGTTATCCTGGGTTTTAGCAGCATTGGTAAATATTTTCATAACTTTCATTGGAAGAGATAATTTCCTCTCACCTTTTTTTGCAAGAGGTTGTTTAATCACAACCCAATCACCAACCTTAATCCACGTCTTCTTTACACGGTTAGTTCTATCGAAGTTCAGTTTACTCTTTAACAACTTTTCTTGTTCTTTAAGTCTCCAATTGTTTTTTACCACTACTCTTCCCTTCCTGTCTAACAGATCATTAACCCATTTAGGTTCTAAGATTGTATTTCCACGTCTGCCGCGGAAAAGTGTAAATGGTGTTTGACCAGTAGTGGAATGTGGAGTGTGTCTATATACATAAAGTTTCTTCATTACTTCTTGCTTCCAATTCAATTGATTCCCTTTTGCAATAGAGATGGTCTCTTTTACGACTCTATTAAATCTCTCTACCATACCATTGCATTCTGGATGATACAATGCACAAAGTTTATGTTTAATGCCACACCAACCCAAAAAGTCATTCATTTCTTTGGAAATTAGTTGTACCTCATTATCAGTGGGAAGATTTGAGGGAATGCCTTACTTAGTTATTAAATCTTTCAGGAATTCAATGACTTTCCAAGTCTCAAGGTTCTTAGTAAAACACACTTCCGGCCATCTAGAGAACATGTCCACCACAACAATTATATGATTGACCGTATTCTCACCATGAATTGGTCCTAAAATATCTAATGCAATGTCTGTCCACGGACCCTTAGGTTTATCTCTGATTACCATAGGTTGCACCTTGGGTTTCATTGCCTTCTCACTAACTGCACACTGTACACATTCTCTCACTAGACGCTCAACCTGGGCATCCATTCCAGGTCACCAGTATGAGGAACGTAGCCTTTCTTTGGTTTTAGAAATACCCATATGACTGCTATGAGCTTGGTTCATTCGTTGATCTCTAAGATTAAGTGGAGGCACTAACCTGGTACCTCTGAATAGGAGATCTTGACTTACCGCCAGTTCATTCCTAACATTCCTCTACTTTCCATACTTCCCTGATGTACATTTCTTCAACCTATGCGTAATAATTCCATTCCTTCAGTTAAAACCTTGTCTGGCAAGGATTCTTCACGCTACTTGATCTCAGAAATTATTTTGAAATCCACTTCACACACACGCTCCAAATTGTCCATGTCATCACTTACATAATCATCATCCTGAACATGAGAATTGGGTGCAACCAGTCTAGACAAGACATCAGCAGATATGTTGTCTGTACCAGGGACATATTTTACCACAAAATTATATTCTTGCAATCCAGGAATCCACTTGGTGATCCTCCCTGACACAGCATCAATTCCATTAGAACAGAGAACTTCACACAGGAGCTTGTGATCAGTCCTCACCACAAAAGAACCTCCCCAGAAGAACTTCTTCAATTTTTTTATGGCCCAAAACACCGCAAGAGCTTCCCTTTCGATGACAGAATACTTAGTTTCCGCTCCTTTCAAACTTCTGGATATGAATGCAATTGTGTTTTCAGGAGCACATCCTCCTTGTTGTAACACTGCCCCCAAACCTTTTCCACTCACATCAGTGGTCAAGAAGGACTGTAAATTTGGATCAAACTCTTCCAAAGCAGGGGCACAAGAAAGAGATTCTTTAATATCAACAAATTCTTTCTCACATTCTTCGCTCCATACAAATTCTACTCCTTTCTTCAATAAGCTTCTCATGTGATAACATGAACTCGCAAAACCTTTGATGAATTTACTATAGTATTCAGCCATACCCAGAAATCTCAACAACTCTTCTTTAGACGTGGGAGATGCTAAACTATGGATAGTATCAACCAGTTCTTTCTTCGGTATGAGACCATCACCAGTTATGGTGTGACCTAAATAATCGATAGTGCTAACTGCAAATTTACATTTTTCTGATTTGATCGTCAGATCATGTTCAGAAATCTTCCTCAGAACTTCTCTAAGTCTTGTCTCATGTTGAAAAGAATCTTTACCATAAATTAAGATATCATCCTGATAGATGCACACACCCTCAAGTCCTTTCAAGCCTCACACACTCTCAAACAGCAACATTCTAAAGCAACTATGAAACAGTAACATTGGACATAGGAAACTTTATTAAAGCATAGCTATTTCTAGGAGAGAGCTAAGAATGACTTACTGGAACTTAAAATGAAAGTTAGAATAATCCAACAACTTGCCATTGTTAGATTCCTTATAACTAGAACATAAAATAAGCTCTAGGACTCTCTTTTCTGTAAGCCAAAATCCAGCCTTCCAGCAACCCTCTGATTGGCCAGCCTCTGCCAGGCTGAGCCAAGCTGCCTTAATGGGATGTGAAGTGGCCTGCATTGAGACAATGAGACATCTGGTGGGTGGAGATATGTAAGCTGCAGAGCAAAAGGCAGGAGGGGGAACGGGTAGACAAACTGGTCTTTAACAGGGGAATGACAGGACATGACACAGGCTCATCCCTACATCCTGCCACCCCAGCCAGATAGGAGCCCCAGTAATTACATTACCAGTGGGGCTAGAGGGGGAGTGTTAAGGAACGTAAGCCATACCAGTGGGATGCGTAGCCAGATCCTAACCCCAAGGAGAGACTTTCTCTATTTTGGATTTTGAACGAACGGTGTTTCCTGGGATTCATTTTTGCCACACTTTGCAGGAAGCGGTCACCCCAAACGGTGGCACCTGGTACTCCATTGGTCAGGAGTACCCCCTTGCTTGCCAGGCCAGGAACACTGAATAAATATAGGAGAGCTGCCCAGCAACGCAGATCACTGCCTTCAACTTTAGGAAGAAGAAAGACTGCCCTGCTGGAACCCTGGTCCACACCCCAAAGGACTGCACTGTGCATGACTGCACCTGCTGCAACCTGAGAAACTACATCTCAAAATACTTTGTCTGGCTTTCAGAAGTGAAGGAGTAGAGTGCCTTAAAGCAACAGGTTAAACAAACTTCACCTGCACCATCCCCACCAACAAGGACCCAGCTGACCTCCTTCAATTGGATGTTTGAGGATTTGCCAGGTGCATCCTCTGAAACCTAGTCCCAACATCTCAAGGACCATCTCAGAGCTTCTAGATACTTGGATTGGTGTTGTTGACCAAAAGAGACCCAAAGGAAGACTTCTGTAAGGAGATCCAGAAGTTTGGGGAAGATTGGAGAACTTTTGGAGAAAAGCTCCAAAAGGTGACCGACCCATCGACGAGAGTCAAGTCTCCGATGTCAAACTGCAACCTGGACTGAATTTCCAGTTCGTCCCGCTGAAGCTCCGGAGTTTTTTCCCATCTATGAGACTTCTAGGAGTTGACTGGGAGCTTGCGCTGAGTCACATAGATAACGCTGCATCAGTTCCCAACCAGACAAGGAGCCTCACCCAACGATAACAGAAAAAGCTACAGAAAAATTATTAAGGAAATAAGTAAAGGTCCAGTGTTTAACTTCCTGTATGGAATGCCAATTCTCTGATGAGATTGAATATATATGGGAGCTCAAAACCAAGGCGATTGGACCTTAGTCCCCCATAAGTAAGTGATCCAATTAGAAAAGCTGAGTTCCCGTTGAATTATAGTCAATAGACAAGTTGATTCTTGTTTCAAGATAGTTTTAATTCACCATATTCATCCAAAATAAGAGTATCACATAGAGCATGTGGAATGCTCAGCCATGTAGAGGTAACAAGTAGAAAATGTGAAGTGCTCAGCCAACACGTGTTTCGGCCTCTTGGGTGTGTCCACCAGGGCTTTCTCAAGGCTGCGAAAGATGAAATAAGGTTTGTTTTAAAAGGGTGAGAATAATTGACTACTTAGGCCCTCATTCTGACCCTGGCGGTCTTTGACCGCCAGGGCGGAGGACCGCGGGAGCACCGCCGACAAGCCGGCGGTGCTTCAATGGGGATTCCGACCGCGGCGGTAAAGCCGCGGTCGGACCGGCACCACTGGCGGGGTCCCGCCAGTGTACCGCGGCCCCATTGAATCCTCCGCGGCGGCGCAGCTTGCTGCACCGCCGCGGGGATTCTGACCCCCCCTACCGCCATCCAGATCCCGGCGGTCGGACCGCCGAGATCCGGATGGCGGTAGGGGGGGTCGCGGGGCCCCTGGGGGCCCCTGCAGTGCCCATGCCACTGGCATGGGCATTGCAGGGGCCCCCGTAAGAGGTCCCCTAAATGTATTTCACTGTCTGCTGCGCAGACAGTGAAATACGCGACGGGTGCAACTGCACCCGTCGCACAGCTTCCACTCCGCCGGCTCGATTCCGAGCCGGCTTCATCGTGGAAGCCTCTTTCCCGCTGGGCTGGCTGGCGGTCTGAAGGAGACCGCCCGCCAGCCCAGCGGGAAAGTCAGAATTACCGCCGCGGTCTTTCGACCGCGGAACGGTAACCTGACGGCGGGACTTTGGCGGGCGGCCTCCGCCGCCCGCCAAGGTCAGAATGAGGGCCTTAGTCACATAGATCAAGTCGCACCCCAGTGTGAGTCCCAAATGATGTAGGAAAGGAGCTCTTGCTAGTGTTGTCAGGCCTGAGCTCGAGCAACAGCAAGGTGTAGTTGGAAAAAGTCCCGCAGAGAGAAGTGCAGTTATCAAGGTTAATTCTACGTGAGAGAGGTGAGGAGCAGTCTTAAACACAGCAAGTAGGTGTACCGTGATATTTAAAATGAGATAGTGAGTAGGGAAAGACATATTGGATATAGAATTTTATCTGTGACTTTATCTTTAACCCGTGACTCTAATTAACACCAGGAGGGTCATTAAAAGAAAAGAGAACTGGTCCCATCTCAGCGGAAAGCCCGGGGAAAAGATAATAAGGTAAAGGATTTCCCACAAAGCCCACAAGAACCTGTGCTGGAGGGAAGGACCCCAAGCCAATTCACTTTCAAGGGGAGAGGATATCAGGGGAAGAACTCTGATCCTACAAAGGCTGGTAACTTCCTTGAACTTTTGAAAGCAGGGAAGTGTTATGACTATCATCAGTCAGGACACAAGAGAGGAGATGCTGTTTGTACAAAGAAGCCCTCCACTGGTGGGTAGTCCACAGCGATTGCTAATGTAGGTGTGGAGTGGAGATTGTCCCAGAGTTGGGGAAGGGGTTGACAGAGGCAACCTTAGTGTCCTTGGGTGGGTTGGAAATTGCAACCCTGGCCGCTTTGCCTCTCAGCTTGGACGGGTAAAGGCAGAAGCCTAAAATCAATGGAACTGAGGTTGAGGCTCTGAGAGATACAGGGGCCAGTGTGACAATGGTCACAGAGAAAGTGTTTTTTCCAGAACAGATCTTACCTGGTGTGTATTACCAGGTAACGTATGCAGACAGCAGAGCCAAACTCCAGCCCATGGCATTGGTGAGTTTCGAATAGGGCAGTGTGGCAGGACCTAAGAAGGTAGTTGTGTCTCCTGCACTCCTAGTAGATTGTCTACTGGAAATGATCTTGAAGCGTCTGACTTATTAGGGGTGAAGAGAATAGTCCATGCAAGGATGTTGAATCTCCCTGAGTGGGCACGTGCTGTGACCAGGTCATAGGCTGCTCAGCGGAGGAAGACTGGACACTTGGGGCCAGATGTAGCAAAGTGTTTGCGCCTCGCAAACAGCGAAAAACGCCGTTTGCGAGGCGCAAAAGCCTCTTTGCTATGCAGAAATGCATTTTGCGAGTCGGATCCGACTCGCAAAATGCATTTCCGACTTGCAAATAGGAAGGGGTGTTCCCTTCCTATTTGCGACTCGCAATGCTATGCAATTTCATTTGCGACCGCAAAAGCGGTCGCAAATGAAATCGCACGTACCATCCACTTGAAACTTGAAGTGGATGGTAACCCATTCGCAAACGGGAAGGGGTCCCCAGGGGACCCCTTCCCCTTTGTGAATGGAAACAAAAATAATTTTTCAGAGCAGGTAGTGGTCCTATGGACCACTGCCTGCTCTGAAAAATACCGAAACAAAAGGTTTCAGTTTATTTTCTAAGTGCAGCTCGTTTTCCTTTAAGGAAAACAGGCAGCAGATAGAAAAAAAAAAAACTGCTTTATTAAAAAGCAGTCACGGACATGGTGGCCTGCTGTCTCCAGCAGGCCACCATCCCCGTGAGTGCCCATACTCGCAATGGGGTTGCAAACTGCGACCCACCTCATTAATATTAAGGAGGTGGGTCTTTGCGACCCCACTGCGAGTTGCAGAAGGTGTCTGAGACACCTTTCTGCATACCAAATTGCGACTTGCAATTTGCGAGTCGCAGGTACTCGCAAATTGCAAGTCGCAATTTGGATTTTTGCTACATCTGGCCCTTGGACTCTGGAATAATGGACCAAGCATCCAATGACAAGAAAACGGGAACTGGGTCTGGTGAGCCAACCCAGAGGACTCCAGAGGTGCAGGAGGAATCTGACTGTGAGGGGAAGGATCTGATCTCTGAGGGTGGGATTCCACCCCTGCAAGATCTGTCCAACTTGGCAAAATGGACAGGAGCGGGCGGGCCCACCAGAAAGGAGTTTTGTCAGAGACAAGGAGAATGTCCCGCTCTTGGGGGTTCTGAGGCAGTCCACCTCTAGGCAAGAGGTGGTGTTGTTAGCGAATTTCACAAAGTCTACTGGGATGAGGGAGTCCTATACACTAAGGCCAGACGCCTCAAGGAGAGAGGCACCAGGAGGTTGGTGGTCCCCCAAACATATAGAGGATTCCTTCTCACATTGAGCCATGACATCCCCTTGGCAGTTCATTTATGACAGAATAAGACTTGGAACCAGTTGTTTAACCGTTTCCATTGGCCCAACATATCTGCCAAAGTGAAGGAGTTCTGTAGCTCCTGTGCAACCTGTAAGGTCAGTGGCAAGACAGGGGGCAAACCAAAGGCTCTCTATACCACTGCTAGTGGTTGGAACTCCCTTTGAGAGGGTGGGGGTGGTCATTGTTGGTCCCCTGGCCCCATCAACAGCAACAAGGATGAGATATATCTTGGTTGTAGTGCACCATGCCACAAGATACCCTGAGGCAATTCCCCTAAAGACAGTCACTGCTCCTTCATTGGCTAGGGCCCTACTTGGTGTATTCACCAGAGTGGGTTTCCCAAAGGATAGGGGCACAAATTTCATGTCTGGCTATCTGAGGGCGTCTAGGGAAGAATGTGATGTTACCTAGAAGTTCACCACCCCATATTATCCCCAGTCTAATGTTCTTGTGGAAAGGTTCAATAGAACCCTGAAGGGCACGATTAGGGATTTGTCTGACAAACTCAGGAGGACATGGGATGTTCTCCTCCCATGCCTACTGTTTGCATATAGAGAGGTACTAGAAAAAGGGGTTGGCTTTAGCCCCTTTGAATAGTTATTGAATTGTTGTTTGGGCACCCTGTAGGAGGGCCATTGTGTCTTGGGAAAATCTTCTCAAGGAAGCCAAGGGCTATGTGCTGGACTATGTACTACGCCTGAGTACTCGCATGGCAGAGTACATCTACAAAGCAAACAGGAACTTGGGGGCCAGCCAAGAGCTCTTGAAGCACTGGTATGACCAGAAGGCTAATATGCATGAGTACAAATAAGGACAATTGGTGTGGGTGTCGGTGCAAGTGGCTCCCGGGGGCCCTCAGGGATAAGTGGACTGGGTTCTATCTAATCCAATAGAAGAAGGGTGAGGTTACCTATCTAATAGACCTTAACACCCTCAGAAACACTCACAGGGTCCTGCATGTCAATAGGTTGAAACCCCATCAAGATAGGGCAGACATGACATTCTGATGGTCATAGATTAAAGAGGAGAAAAGGGAACTGGGCCACTGCCAGACCTCCTCTCCAACAGTGTTCAGAATGGGTCAGTAAAGGGAGTTTTACTCTCTCTCAAATTGACAGACCAGCAGCACAGAGACTGCAAGCAAATGCTGGAGAGAGATCGCTGGTCTGTTCTCTTTCATCGTAGGGAGCACTTGCTGGTGTGTACATGACATTAACACTGGGGGCAGCTAACCTGTCAAAAATAAGTTGCAAGAGTTGTCTGACCAGGTCAGAGCTAGCATCAAAGCTGAAGTAGCTGAGATGCTGGAATTAGGGGTAATTGAGCCCTCTGACAGTCCATGGGCTAGCCCCAGTGGTGCTGGTACCAAAACCTAATACCCAAGGGGGGCAGAAGGAGTTACGGGTCTGTATGGACTACAAAGGAGTGAATACAGTTACTAAGACTGATGCTTACCCTATACCTAGAGCAGATGAGCTCATTGACAGGTTAGGGACTGCAAAATACCTCTGTACATTTGACTTGACTTCAGGCCACCTTCCTACAGTTACAGAGTGAGATAACATATGAACAGATTCAGTACAAAGAGAACTAAGGCCCTCATTACAACATTGGCGGTAAAAGCCGCTCACCGCCGTGCAGAGACCGCCAACACACCGCCGCAGCCGCGGAATTCCGCCATGGTCATTATGACCCAAAGGCCGGAATCTGCCAAAATCTAGACACCCACACAAGTCCGCCACACCAAAGGTCAGTGATAAACTGGCGATCAGAAATCCTCCACCATCACGCCAACAGGAATACGCCCACATTATCACGACCCACGAATCCACGCGGCAGTCTTTCAACCACGATATTCCATTGGCTGTACACACCGCCGCGCTCAAAATATACACACTCTTACAAAACACCACCACATTGGACAATTCAAAATACATACATCTGATACACATACACACACCACTTCCACACACCCAATACAATATAAAACACACACCCACATCACCCACAAACCCTTACGACCAGAATTGCGACTGAAGGCCACAGAGAGACACCAACATCTACAAACCAGCACCCACAGGCACTCAACACCATCACCCACATAACATCCACACACCTCACACAACACACCACTAAATATCACCCCACACATCACAACACACACCACCCCACACATCACCCACACCACCCCATAGCACGGCAAAGACACCCCAGGTTCTCTGAGGAGGAGCTCAGGGTCATGGTGGAGGAAATCATCCGGGTAGAGCCACAGCTATTTGGATTACAGGTGCAGCACACCTCCATAGCTAGGAAGATGGAGCTATGGCAAAGAATCGTGGACAGGGTCAACGCAGTGGGACAGCACCCAAGAAATAGGGATGACATCAGGAAGAGGTGGAACGACCTACAGGGGAAGGTACGTTCCGTGGTCTCAAGACACCACATCGCGGTACAGAGGACCGGCGGCTGACCCCCACCTCCTCCCCCACAACTAACAACATGGGAGGAGCAGGTCTTGGCTATTCTGCATCCTGAGGGCCTCGCAGAAGTAGCTGGAGGAATGGACTCTGGTAAGTCAAATCTTTACTATTACATCCCCCACCCTACCTGCATGCCATCACATACCCCCACCCTTGCCCTCACCCCCATCACTCCTACTCCTCACACATGTCCCAATATCACAAACACACCCATCCCAACACCAAGCACTGCATGTAACACCAAAGCATGGACTCCCATCACCAAAGCATGGCCACTGCACATACCCATACACCCCACTAAACCATCATCACACAAGGTCCTACACAGGAATGCATGCACTGGGGTACACGGTCACCCACCCATTGCACACCATGGCACACACATATGCAATAATCATGCTTTTACACCCCTGCAGGACCCCTACCCAACGTCACTGGACAGGAAGGTCCACAAATGTCCACTCCACCCACAGAAGAGGCCCACAGTGATGACAGCAGCTCTGTCCAACTGGATCTAGATGACCAGCCCGCCTATCTGGGACCTCGGGACAGTCGGTTCCCCTCACACTGGCACAGGCCACTACAGAGCTTCCCCCCTCTGGAAACATCAGCACAGAACCCACCCAGCGTGCCCATGCCTCTGTCCCCAGGACACATCAATCAGCAGTGTGTCCACCACTACAGGGAACCCAGGCTAACCCACCACCCCAACAACACCAGGGACCTGGGGGCAGTGGCAGTGGGCACACCGTTCAGGGGACAGAGGCCCAGGAACACAGGGGAACTGGGAGGGCTGCTGTGCGACAGGGGGATGACAGGCCCAGGGAACCCACTCTCCACGAGGCCCTCTCCAACATCATGGGAGCCTACCACCATTCCCAGGAGACGATGGCAACGGTACTGGCCAAGTTTCAGGAGACCCAGCGGCTGCAGGAGGAACAGTATTTTGGCTTCAGGGAGGAACTCAAATCCATCAATTCCACCATGGGCACCATTGTAGGGGTGCTGAAGGAACTCCTCAACACCAGGAGGGACATTGTGGCACTACAAGGGGCCCCTGACACTATTTGGAAGATGAACTGCCCACCGCCTCCGCCGGCGCTAGTGGACAGGAGGTACCGCCACAGGACCACCACACCAGCACCCCACCCCCTGCAGAGGGAGAACCACCCCATAAGCGGTCCCTGAGATCCAGTACAAAGACAGAGAACGATGCCAAGACCCCCGCCAAGAAATGAGACCACCCTGATTGTCATCCATTTGTCCCACCTGGTCACCCTGACCATACTTAAACTGCCCCAGATCCACTTCCTATGCCCCTTTGGACAATGCACCTGTGAGACTAATAGACTGTACTCTGCCATGGACATTCCTCCACCATCACCCCTCACCATTTTACAACCCCCTCCAATATTGAGCACTTAAATAAACTCCCTTAAAGCACAAAACAATCTGGAGTTTGTCTGTGATTTCGAAATAGTGTATTAGCAATTACAGTGCCAAAATGCTCTTTCAAATGTAATGTCAATATACCTATGTCACACAGCTCTAGTCCATAAGGAAACAAAGCAGATGTCACACAGTAGGACCCACATCTGTGAAATTGTAAGGGAAAGTGCCAACTCAGTGACCATACACTGGGTGAAAATGACAGACAGTAGAGAGGTATTAGATTTAAATTAGATGTAGCAGGCAGGTTTGTCTTCTTACCTGTGTCTCACTGGAAGTATTGCAGGATCACTGTGTTCCTGTTGTCGATGCCCTCTTCTTCTGCTTCCTCGTCTTCACTGTCCACAGGCTCCACAGCTGCCACAACACCTCCATGTAGACCATCCTGCTGCAGAAAAGGCACCTGTCGTCGCAAAGCCAAGTTGTGAAGCATACAGCAGGCCACGATGATCTGGCACACCTTCTTTGGTGAGTAGAATAGGGAACCACCTGTCATGTGGAGGCACCTGAACCTGGCCTTCAAGAGGCCGAAGGTCCGCTCTATAATCCTCCTAGTTCGCCCATGGGCCTCATTGTAGCGTTCCTCTGCCCTTGTCCTGGGATTCCTCACTGGGGTCAGTAGCCATGACAGGTTGTGGTAACCAGAGTCACCTGCAAATGGCGAGGGACAACTGTTAGACACACACTAACTCATAGGGACATCCACAGACCCAGACAACTATTCCCACTGATTTGGGTCCAGGTGCTCACCTAATAGCCACACCCGGTGCCTCTGTAGTTGCCCCATCACATAAGGGATGCTGCTATTCCGCAGGATGTAAGCGTCATGCACTGAGCCAGGGAATTTTGCATTAACGTGGGAGAAGTACTGGTCTACCAAACACACCATCGGCACATTCATCGAATGGTAACTATTCCGGTTTCTGTACACCTGTTCACTCCTGCAGGCCACACCTACCAAGGCCACATGTGTCCCATCAGTTGCACCTATGATGTTGGGGATATGTCCCAGGGCATAGAAGTCACCTTTCACTGTAGGCAATTCCTCCACCTGAGGGAAAACGATGTAGCTCCACATGTGTTTCAGCAGGGCAGAAAACACTCTGGACAACACGTTTGAGAACATAGGCTGGGACATCCCTGATGCTATGGCCACTGTTGTTTGAAAAGATCCACTTGCGAGGAAATGGAGTACTGGCAGCACCTGCACTAGAGGGGGGATTCCTGTGGGATGGCGGATAGCTGACTTCAGGTCTGGCTCCAACTGGGCACACAGTTCCTGGATCGTGGCACGATCAAGCCTGTAGGTGATGATCACATGTCTTTCCTCCATTGTCGATAGGTCCACCAGTGGTCTGTACACCGGCAGATGCCGCCATCTCCTCACATGCCCCAGCGGACGGTGCCTATGGAGGAGAACAGCGAGCACAGAGTCAACCAACTCTGAGGTACGCAAACACAGCTTACTCTGAACATATTCATAAATTGAAATTTGCCTGTATGAGTGGTTAGGCAAGGCCTAGTTATGTGTGATGCAGTCAAAAATAAAGCCATGTGGGCCCCTGAAATGGCAACTGCCTGACCTGTAAGGTGGGGCAAGGGGATATGAGGTAACTGCGCTGGCGTTGTACACCGTCGCGGTAGGCGGTCGAAGACCGCGGCGCAATTCTGCATTGGTTAACATTGGACCCTATAGGTCCCAGCGGCCAATGACGATGTAAGCCGGTGGTGACGGTACGCACCGCCGCGGACGTGACCGCCATTTTCTCTCTGTTCAATCACTCGATACCTGATCTTCGACAGGAGACGATCTACACTGCAAGTGCTGCTGTGACCTCAGTCTGGAAGAGACAATGGCTTGTGTGTCTGGGGAAAGGGCCCCTGCTTTCAGCACGGAGGAGTTGGAGAAACTCGTGGATGGGGTCCTTGTGGGAAAGTACCATCTTGCCTGGCATGTTACCCCCATATTTAACTGTATATATGTTGTTTTAGTCTATGTGTCACTGGGACCCTGCCAGGCAGGGCCCCAGTGCTTATAAGTATGTGCCCTGTATGTGTTCCCTGTGTGATGCCTAACTGTCTCACTGAGGCTCTGCTAACCAGAACCTCAGTGGTTATGCTCTCTCTGCTTTCCAAATTTGTCACTAACAGGCTAGTGACTAAATTTACCAATTCACATTGGCATACTGGTACACCCATATAATTCCCTTGTATATGGTACTGAGGTACCCAGAGTATTGGGGTTCCAGGAGATCCCCATGGGCTGCAACATTTCTTTTGCCACCCATAGGGAGCTCTGACAATTCTTACACAGGCCTGCCAGTGCAGCCTGAGTGAAAAAACGTCCATGTTATTTCACAGCCATTTACCACTGCACATAAGTAACTTATAATTCACCTATATGTCTAACCTTCACCTGGTTAAGGTTGGGTGCAAAGTTACTTAGTGTGTGGGCACTGACACTAGCCAAGGTGCCCCCACATAGTTCAGAGCAAATTCCCCAGACTTTTTGAGTGCGGGGACACCATTACACGCATGCACTACACATAGGTAAGTACCTATGTGTAGCGTCACAAAGGTAACTCCGAACATGGCCATGTAACATGCCTAAGATCATGGAATTGTCACCCCAATACCAATCTGGTATTGGGGTGACAATTCCATGATCCCCCGGGTCTCTAGCACAGTACCCGGGTACTGCCAAACTGCCTTTCCGGGGTCTCCACTGCAGCTGCTGCCCACCCCTCAGACAGGTTTCCGTCCTCCTGGGGTCCAGGCAGCCCTGGCCCAGGAAGGCAGAACAAAGGATTTCCTCTGAGAGAGGGTGTTACACCCTCTCCCTTTGGAAATAGGTGTGAAGGGCTGGGGAGGAGTAGCCTCCCCAGCCTCTCGAAATGCTTTGATGGGCACAGACGGTGCCCATCTCTGCATAAGCCAGTCTACACCGGTTCAGGGATCCCCCAGCCCTGCTCTGGCGCGAAACTGGACAAAGGAAAGGGGAGTGACCATTCCCCTGACCAATACCTCCCAGGGGAGGTGCCCAGAGCTCCTCCAGTGTGTCCCAGACCTCTGCCATCTTGGAAACAGAGGTGTTGGGGGCACACTGGACTGCTCTGAGTGGCCAGTGCCATCAGGTGACGTCAGAGGCTCCTTCTGATAGGCTCTTACCTCTCTTGGTAGCCAATCCTCCTAACCTGGTAGCCAAATCTCCTTTTCTGGCTATTTAGGGTCTCTGCTTTGGGGAATTCTTCAGATAACGAAAGCAAGAGCTCGTCAGAGTTGCTCTGCATCTCCCTCTTCACCTTCTACCCCAAGGATCGACCGCTGACTGCTCCAGGACACCTGCAAAACCACAACAAAGTAGCAAGACGACTACCAGCAACATTGTAGCGCCTAATCCTGCCGGCTTTCTCGACTGTTTCCTGGTGGTGCATGCTCTGGGGGTAGCCTGCCTTCACCCTGCACCAGAAGCTCCGAAGAAATCTCCCATGGGTCGATGGAATCTTCCCCTTGCTAACACAGGCACCAAAAGACTGCAACACTGGTCCTCTGGGTCTCCTCTCATCCTGACGAGCGTGGTCCCTGGAACACAGCAACTCTGTCCAAGTGACCCCCACAGTCCAATGACTCTTCAGTCCAAGTTTGGTGGAGGTAAGTCCTTGCCTCCCCACTCTAGACTTCAAAGCTGTGTATAGCGTGATTTGCAGCTGCTCTGGCTCCTGTGCACTCTTCCAGGATTTCCTTCATGCACAGCCAAGCCTGGGTCCCCGGCACTCCATCCTGCAGTGCATAACCTTCCGAGTTGTCCTCCGGCATCGTGGGACTCTCTTTTGTGACTTCACGTGGACTCCGGTTCACTTTTCTTTTAAGTTCCTGTTGAGGTACTTCTGCGGGTGCTTCCTGCTTCTGTGAGGGCTCTCTGAGTTGCTGAGTGCCCCCTCTGTCTCCTCCTCCAAGTGGCGACATCCTGGTCCCTCCTGGGCCACAGCAGCACCCAAAAACCTCTACCGTGACCCTTGCAGCTAGCAAGGCTTGTTTCTGCGTGGGAACACCTCTGCAAGCTTCATCGCGACGTGGGGCATCATTCTTCCAAAGGAGAAGTCCCTAGTCCTCTTCTTTCTAGCAGAACTCCAAGCTTCTTCCAACCGGTGGCAGCTTCCTTGCATCTTCAGCTGGCATTTCCTGGACTCCTGTCCACTCTCGAAACACTTGCATCTATTGGACTTGGTCCCCTTGTCTTACAGGTACTAAGGTCCGGAAATCCACTGTTGTTGCATTGCTTGTGTTTGTTCTTCCTGCAGAATCCCCCTATCACGACTTCTGTGCTCTCTGGGGGTAGTAGGTGTACTTTACTCCTACTTTTCAGGGTCTTGGGGTGGGGTATTTTTCTAACCCTCACTGTTTTCTTACAGTCCCAGCGACCCTCTACAAGCTCACATAGGTCTGGGGTCCATTCGTGGTTCGCATTCCACTTTTGGAGTATATGGTTTGTGTTGCCCCTATACCTATGTTCTCCTATTGTAATCTATTGTAATTCTACACTGTTAGCATTACTTTTTGTGCTATTACTTACCTAATTTTGGTTTGTGTACATATAACTTGTGTATATAACTTATCTTCTTACTGAGGATACTCACTGACATACTTTTGGCATATTGTCATAAAAATAAAGTACCTTTATTTTTAGTAACTCTGTGTATTGTGTTTTCTTACGATATTGTGCATATGATATAAGTGGTATAGTAGGAGCTTTACATGTCTCCTAGTTCAGCCTAAGCTGCTTTGCCATAGCTACCTTCTATCAGCCTAAGCTGCTAGAAACATCCCTCCAGAACCAGTGGTGAATGTTATCCACTTGAGAGACTGTGGCTTTGCACTCCCCAGGATTGAACAGTGGGCAAACCACCCACTGTAGAGACTTGAGAGACTGTGGCTTTGCACTCCCCAGGATTGAACAGTGGGCAAACCACCCACTGTAGAGACTTGTGAGACTGTGGCTTTGCACTCCCCAGGATTGAACAGTGGACAAACCACCCACTGTAGAGACTTGAGAGACTGTGGCTTTGCACTCCCCAGGATTGAACAGTGGGCAAACCACCCACTGTAGAGACTTGAGAGACTGTGGCTTTGCACTCCCCAGGATTGAACAGTGGGCAAACCACCCACTGTAGAGACTTGAGAGACTGTGGCTTTGCACTCCACAGGATTGAATAGTGGGCAAACCACCCACTGTAGAGACTTGTGAGACTGTGGCTTTGCACTCTCCAGGATTGCACTGTGGACATGGAGCCTCCTCGTGGATCTGGCGTTGTGCACTCAACCGGCTGAGGTGCCCCCCCTTCCCTTCCCCCTGAGGTGCCTGTTTTATTTCCAACTGATGCCCCTGCAGTGTTCTCTCCGTCTTGTTCGGGTATCTTGTGTGGGCCTTGCCCATGCCTTTTGGGCCCAGTGATCCACGGACTATGATGGTGGAATCCCTTGGACTTGTGTTCTTGGTGTATATAATTGTATATAGTATAAATGTATATATTTGTAAATATTTTTGATGTGTGTAATTGAATATATCACAATTATTCGACTCATTTCCTTTTGTCCTTGCATTATTCCAGGGGGGGTTGGGGGGTGTAACTATAATGTATCATGATATATTAGTGTGTGTGTTGTCGTGGGTGAGGGTGGGGGTATTGCATGTTGCGTGAGTGTGTCACTGTTTTTTCCCTCCCCCCTCCCCTGTGTCGTAGGTGCAGTACTCACCATTGTCTTCGATGCCGGCGTTCGTGCTCCTGGTAGAGGAGCAGGAAGATAAAGGCTGGCAGAATTTGGAGCTCCGGTTCCATGGTGCCCTGGTTCCTCGTGGGGTGTGTAGAGGTGAGCGTTTTCCCTTCGAAGTCCTGTTTCCGCCATGGTTTTGTTCGCGGGGGAATCCGCCCCGGAAAAGGTGGCCAATTGGTGGGTTGTAATGGTGTGGGCGGTACATTGTCCTCCGCCTGTCTGTTGGCGGTTACCGCCGCGGTGTTTGTTTGTACCGCCGTGGCGGGCGGAGTGTTAAAGTGGCTGTCTATGTTGGCGGTTTCCGCCACGGTCGAAATTCCATTTTTTTACCGCCGGCCTGTTGGCGGTTTTACCGCCGCTTTAACACCGACAGCCAGGGTTGTAATGACCACCTTGCATACAGGACCTTTTCCATGTGCCTTCAACCACCACCAAGGCTAACTGCCCTAACCTAATTATTTGCATGAGAAGTAGTTTTAGTTAATTCTCAATACAACCAGGAGTTCTCCTTTTTAAGCAACAGAGCCACTTTATGAAATGACCACGTGCAAACACTGCCCGCCTAAACTTCAGGTGATCAGTGTAGACTGTTGGTTAAAGTTAACAACCTGGAGGCAGTGGGATAGGAGGCGACTTCTGAAAGGGAATTATAATTCTTTTTGGGCCCTGTATTTCATAGAAGAGATTACACTCTAGCTGAATTTGTGACATTTTGCTTCAGGCAATGATTCTAGGTCATTCCTTAAAATCCATACAAACCCCACTCTATGTATACTCTAGTCTAATTAACCATGCAACAATGAACTGGTTAAGTGGACTTGTAGAGCATGGTGCAACAGTAGAGCATTTAGAATGTAGTAAAGGAAAGAGGTTAGGTTTCCTTTACTTGTTAAAAGCAATACTTATGAACCTTACATACTTTTTCGTCCTTAACAAGGGAGGTAAGAAAAAGTTATTTTTCTTGGCAAATTGTATGCATAGTTTTATTTTTTTTACACGTGCCATTTTAGAAAAGATAAGACATCAATTGCTGTTTGTTACAGAATTGTTTTCTAAACAAGAAAGCTTTAAACAATGTACAAAAATGCAAATTTAAAACGTTCTGGGATCCCATAGACACTAGAGATATTCTACTGTGGATACATATGAATGACTAGTCTGTGATGAAGAAATTTAAAGCAACGGGAAATCTTAAAGGAGTTTTTTTTAATGGGATAAATTCATTTAAAAAAGAAAGACTTTCATAATGTGGGTGTGGGCAAATCTTTCAAGGATTGACATAATTATGGTCCTCATTACAACCCTGGCGGTCGGTGTTAAAGCGGCGGTAATACCGCCAACAGGCCCAGGCCGGTAGTAAAAAAAATGGGATCACGACCACGGCGGAAACCACCAACACAGACAGTCACTTTAACACTCCTACTGCCACGGCGGTAGCAACCAACACCACGGCGGTCACCGCCAACAGACAGGCAGAAGATAATGTACCACCCACCACATTAGAACCTGCCTATCCGCCAACTTTTCCGGGCCGGTACCAACGCCATCAAAAGCACAGCGGAAACTGTTTGGAAGTGAAACCACTCACCGCTCGACACTCAACGAAGAACCAGGGCGCCATGGAGCCTGAGCTGCAGGTCCTGCTGATGCTGGTCGACCTCCTCTTCTACCAGGAACACCAAAGACGGTGGAGATGATGACGGTGAGTATTGCACCTAGTACACAGGGAAGGGGGGGTGAAAAAGAGAGTGACACACACACACATGCAACATGCAACACCTCAACCCCCACCTTCACCCACAATACCATACACATAAACAGATCCAACAACATTACAGATACAACCCATAATCCCCTGGTAGAACACAATGACAAAAGGAATTGAGTCAAACCAGTGATATTTTAGAAATAGGCAGATATACTATAGAATTTGAAAAACAGTATTTACGCAAATATACAACATGTACAGAAGTCCGTACATTGTCCTTCACAAATGTTCATGGGCCACTGGGCCAAAAATCTTGGGCCAAGCCCACACTAGACTCGAAAACACACAGGCACCTCAGGGGGATGGGGGGGCACCTCAGCCAGAAGATGGAAGAACGCCACTGCTCCTCGAGGGAGCTCCATGCCCACAGCAATGTCCTGGGGAGTGCAAGTCCACAGTCTCTCAAGTGGTTGGTTTGCCCACTGCTTGGTCCTGGGGAATGCAAAGCCACAGTATTTCAAGTCCCTCAAGTGGGTGGTTTGCCCACTGCTTAGTACTGGGGAGTGCAAAGCCAGTCTTTCAAGTCCCTCAAGTGGGTGGGTTTCCCACTGCTTGTTCCTGGGGAGTGCAAAGCCAGTCTTTCAAGTCCCTCAAGTGAGTGGTTTGCCCACTGCTTGGTCCTGGGGAGTGCAAAGCCACAATCTTTCAAGTCCCTCAAGTGGGTGGTTTGCCCACTGCTTGGTCCTGGGGAGTGCAAAGGCACAGTCTTTCAAGTCCCTCAATTTGGTGGTTTGCCCGCTGCTTGGTCCTGGGGAGTGTAAGGCCACAGTCTCTCAAGTGGATGTCTTCTCCACTGGTTCTGGAGGGGGCTTTGTCCCCAGTGTGCCTCATCCTGCCAAGGATAGGGTGAGTGGACGCATATCTCCACTGGTTCTGGAGGGGGCTTTGTGCCCAGTGCTTCATCCTGCCAAGGAGAGGGTGAGTGGATGCATATCTCTACTGGTTCTGGAGGGGGCTTTGTGCCCAGTGTGCTTCATCCTGCCAAGGAGGGGGTGAGTGGATACATACCTCCACTGGTTCTGGAGGGGGCTTGGTGCTCAGTGATGCAGTACTTGGGGTGTGCCAGTGCACATTCCCTCACCTGGGTGTCTGAGGCACGAGATTTGCAGGGAACAGGTAGCATGATAGTTCATGGAGGCAGGGCTAGACATCCTGCAGTGCCTAAGGCTGCTAAATGGTGGTAGTGCTGGTGCAGGTGGGGCTGCTGCCAGTGGTGGTGGTAGGCTCCAGCTCATCTCTTGCAGCTTCGGACGACCACCCACTGGGGCTGCTGGTGCTGGTAGTGGTACCACTGTCAGTAGTGCAGGTGGCGGTGCTTGCGGCAGGGATGCTGGCGGTGCTGGCCGTGGTTCAGGTGCTGGTGTTGACAGTGCTGGAGGGAGGCTCCAACCCTTCTCCTGCAGCTTCGGATGGCTGCCCACTGGGGATGCTGCTGCTGACAGTAGTGTTGGCAGCGGCAGGGCAGGTGGCGGTGCAGGTGGCAGTGCTTGCGGCGGGGCTGTTGGCGGTGCTGCATGCAGTGCAGGTGGTGGGGCTTGCGGTTCTGCTTGTGGCCACCAGGCCTTTACCTGCATGCTCCATCGGCTGAAGTGCCTTGCCGTGGATTTTCTTACCCTTCCTTACCTTGGAAGATGCTGTTGTGCCCTTGGCTCTGTCAGCTGGAGGTTTAGAGGAGGCCTTGCTGGATGGGTCGTTCTCCTTGCCCTTGCATCATGCTGGCCCCTTCTTCACCTTGGTAGGTGGCAAAATGGTGTGATTCTTTGCTGGGGTTGGTGGTACACTGGCTTTCTTGACAGGTGCCCCGTTTGAGCCTCTGGGAGTTGAAGGTTCCACATTGGACGGCGACTTGGTGGCTTAGGTGCTAGGCTGGGTTGTGGACACCCTGCCCGAGGGGAAGGACGGGGGTGTGGAGGGGTAGGGAACAGGTCAAAGTTTTCCAGGAAAAGTTTTTTAGACACACTGGGGCGGGAAGATGGAGAGGGTTTGGGAGTGAGTGGAGAGGGAGTGGTTGTAGGAGGTGTCTTTCTGCTGAGTTTGGGTGAAGGTGCATGGGCTGGATGCTGTTGTGAGGTGGATGGCTGTTAGGTGGTTGGGTGCTTGCGTTTGTGTACTTTGGGAGGAGGGGTCACAGACACACTTGGAGAGGACACAGGGGATGTGTGCATGGTTGTGGGGTGGTGACTGCCAGTGAGGGGTGTGTTGTGATGGGCGTGCTGGTGATGGAGGCAGTGGATGAGGATGTTGTGCATGCAGGTGTGAGTGGAGATGAGACTGGGAGGGAGGTGGATGAAGAGGAGGAGGGGGACACAGTGGAGGCAGTAAATGTTGGTGTGTCTGCATGGGTATGGTGCTTGTGTAAGTGCCTGTGAGATGAAGTGTGGTGCTTATGTTTGCCTGAGCCACCTTTGTGTGTTGATTTGGGTGAATGCTGGTCTGAAGGTGTTCTTGGGATAGGCTGGGTTTGAGGGGATTGGGTCTGGGTAGAGGAAGTTGGAGGGGGAGGCTAGACACAGGAACAAGGGCTGCCATCAGTGCTGAGGCCACAGCCTGAAATGCTCTCTGTTGGGCCGCCACGCCAGAGTGAATGCCCTCTAGGTATGCATTTGTTTGTTGCAAATGCCTCTCGACACCCTGGATGGCATCCAGAATGGTTGACTGCCCAACAGTGAGGGATCTCAGGAGGTCAATAGCCTCTTCACTGAGGGCAGCAGGGCTGACTTGGGCAGGGCCTGAGGTGCCTGGGGCAAAGGCGATGCCCACCCTCCTGGGTGAGCGGGCACGGGAAACACGCTGAGGGGCTGCTGGGAGGGCGGTGCTGGAAGGGGGGGTGGCGGCTGCACCTGTTGTTGGGATGGGCACAGAGGTGTCCGCCACCGACAGGGAGCTTCTATCGGAGGAGGAGTCGCTGTCTGTGGTCTACCCTCCTGTCTCCGTCATGGTGCTGCCCTCGCCCTCCGTCCCACTGGTGCCCTCACCCTTGGTGGATTCGGCCTCATGGGCCATGTGGGATGCAGCTCCCTCCGTCGCCAGTGCCTCTGCTCCTCCGCCAGATGATGCTAATGCACACAAGGACACGGTGACAAAACAAAAAGGGGGGGAGAGACAGAGGATACACTTGGTCAATGCCAGCAACACCACTACCGTTGGCGTACACAACACACAGGGTGCAGTCCTATGCACTAGGCCATGCCAAACCATTTACTAAGACAGTCACCAGCCCCTGGGGGTTCAATGCCTAATGCCATTAGCTGCACACCTGAAACCCACAGGACCCTGCCCAGGAGTAGATGGCCGCCAACACTATTGGGGTAGGAGTGATTCTGAGCCTGCCCAACAAGGGACCTACCCTGTCATGTTCGCCCTGGCCTAGGGGCACCCAAAGCCCACATCCCCCACCCAGGTACCTCCTAATGCACGCAAAGTCAGGTTTCAGATTCTGCACTCACCTCCTCATGGCTGCTGTGATGCCTTCAAGCGCCCATACAACTCTGGATAGGCCACTGCCAGGATGCAGAACTTCAGGGGGGTCATGGTGCGACGGGCACCCCTTCCTCATTGGGAGGCCAGCCCCAGCTGGGCCTCAGCTGTCTTCTTTGCCCAGCGGCGCAGGTCCTCCCACCTCTTGCGGAAGTGAGTGCTCCGCCTGACAAAGACCCCCAGGGTCCACACCTCCTTGGCGATGGCATGCCAAATACCCTTTTTCTGGTGGGTGCTGACCTGCAGGGAAAAGACAGCAGAAAAGGGAATTATTTACCCGTCCGGACCGTCATACTCATTGCCCACCAGATCCCACACATCCCCTGATGCACATACATTGACCACCTTACATGCTGCACTCTGGCCAGGACCCCTCTGCCACCCCTACATGCGGCTTACACACACAGCAGTCCATACATTCATGGCCCACGCATCATGCTCACAGTGTACTCACCTGTTTGTCTGGAGGACCGTAGAGTAACGTGTACTGGGGTAGGACCCCATCCACCAGTTTCTCCAACCCCTCCGCAGTGAAGGCAGGGGCCCTTTCCCCAGACACATGAGCCATTGTCGCTTCCAGACACAGGTCACAGTAGCACTTGCAGTGTAGGTCCTCTCCAATTGAAGGTCAGGTAGTAAGTGAGTGAAAAGATAGAAAATGGCGGTGACGTCCGCAGCGGTGCGTACCATCACCACCGGCGTACATCGCCATTGGCTCCTGGATCCCATAGGGCACAATGATAACCAATGCGAATTTGCGTGGCGGTCATCGAACGCCTACCGCGACGGCGCACAACGCCAGCTCAATTACCTAATTCCAACTTGTCCCTCCTCACAGGTCAGGCAGCTGCCATTTTAGGGGGGCACAGGGCATGGCACCTAACTGCCTCCCAGCAGACATTGGCACACCAACGGACTCTCGACTTCACATACTGGTCCTGAGAAGTCAACAAATCATCATTAGTGCAATGTAAGTGTGAATATGACCCTCTGCTCACCGTTCTCTTCCATAGGCTTCAACCACTGAGGCAGAATATGAGATGGTGGCATCCTCCGGTGTACAGACCCCTGGTGGACCTAGTGACAATGGAGCACAGACACATTATCATTACCTACAGACTTGATCGTGCCACAATCCAAGAACTTTGTGCCCAATTGGAGCCAGACCTGATGTCTGCTATCCGCCAACCCACAGGTATCCCCCGTCTATTGCAAGTCCTGTCAGTGCTCCATTTCCTGGCAAGTGGTTCCTTTCAAACAACAGTGGGGCCATGGCATCAGGGACGTCTCAGCCAATGTTCTCCAACATGTTGACCAGAGTGTTGTCTGTCCTGCTTAAACACATGTGCAGCTACATTGTGTTCCCCCAGGTGGAGGATTTGACCACAGTGAAAGCTGACTTTTATGCCCTGGGACATATCCCCAACATCATTGGTGCCATTGATGGTACACATGTGGCATTTGTTCCCCTCCGGAGAAATGAACAAGTTTACAGTAGTAGAAAAAGCTATCACTCAGTGAATGTCCAGATGGTGTGTTTGGTGGACAAGTACATCTCCCATGTGAATGCCAAATTGCCAACTCCAGAGGCACCGGATGTGGCTAATAGGTGAGCCTAAGGTCTCCAGACAGTATGAGTAGGTAGCTGGGTATGGGGTTGTCCCTAAGGGTTAGTGTGTGTCTAACAGTTGTCCCTCAATATTTGCAGGTGACTCTGGTTACCCTAACCTCTCATGGCTACTGGCCCCAGTGCAGAATGCCAGGACAAGGGCAGAGGAACGTTACACAGAGGCACATGGGCGTACAAGAAGGAATATAGAAAGAGCCTTCGGCCTCCTGAAGGCCAGGTTCCGGTGCCTTCATCTGACAGGTGGCTCCCTGTACTACTCACCCAAGAAGGTGTGCCAGATCATCGTTGCATGTTGCATGTTGCACAACCTGGCCTTGAGATGCCAGGTGCCTTTTCTGCAGGAGGATGTGCTTGGAGATGGTCTTGTGGCAGCCGTGGAGCCTGTGGACAGTGAGGAAGAGGAGGTAGAGGAAGAAGATGTTGACAACAGAACCAATATTATTCGGCAGTACTTCCAGTGACACTCAGGTAAGAAACTGTAACTTCACTTAACATTTCAGTTATCTGTTGGACATTGTACAAGGCAGCCTGTTTCCCTATGTCTATGGCTACTGACTTTACCCTTTGCCATCTCCATTTTCAGATCCATGTGCCCCACTCTGGCTCCTGCTATGTGTACTGCTGCCCACCAGAGGTCATCCTAAAGTATATTTCACTGTACATTTGAGTTGCACTGCTTTGATAATGTTGTACTAATACATATTTGAATCATTTGACAGACTCCAGATTGGTATTTGTTCCAAGGGTGTTTATTTAGGTGCTCATAAGTAGAGGGGGTGGTGCCAGGGGCTGGGCTGATGGTGGAAGGAAGTTCAGGGTAGAGTCCAGTCTCTTGGTATCACAGGTGCATTGTCCAATGGGGCATAGGAAGGGGATTAATGGCAGTTCAAGGTGGACAGGGTGACAGTGTAGGACACAATGGTGACAATCAGGAGAGTCTTATTTCCTGGCAGGGGTCTTGGCAATGTTCTTTGGTTTCTGCCTGGATCGCAGGGACCGTTTGCGGGGGTGGTTCTCCTTCTGCAGGGGGTGGGGCGCTGCTGGCCTGTTGGTCCTGTGGCAGGGCCTCCTGTCCTCTAGTGCCAGCAGAGGTGTTCCTCAGTTTGGCTAGTGTCAGGCACCCGTTATTGTTCCACTGTCTCCCTCATGGTCTTGCCCATGTCTGCCAGCACCCCTGCAATGGTGACCAGGATGGTGTATATTTTTGTTAGGTCCTCCCTGGATCTCGATGGAGCCGCTGGGTCTCCTGCAGCTTGGCCAGTATCTGGCCCATGGTCTCCTGGGAATGGTGGTATGCTTCCTGGATGTTGGAGAGTGCCTCATGGAGAGTGGGTTCCCTGGTCCTGTCCTCCCCCTGTCACACAGCAGTCCTCCCAGCTTCGCTGTTGTCCTGTGCCTCTGTCCCCTGAACCGTGTGCCGACTGCCACTGACCCCAGGTCCCTGATCATCCTGTGTTAGTGGGGTTGCCTGGGGTCTCTGTAGTGGAGGACACACTGCTGATTGACGTGTCCTGGGGACAGTGGCATGGGCCCGCTGGGTGGGTGCTGTGGGGGTGTTTCCTGAGGTGGAGGCTCTGTGGTGGGTTGGGACTGTGGCAGGGGAACTGACTGTCCAGAGGTCCCGGATGGGCCAGGTTGGTCATCGAGATCCAGGCATGCAGAGCTGCTGTCGTCACTGTGGGCCTCTTCTGTGGGGGGACTGGATGTAGCTGGCACCTCCTCTGCAGTGACATTGAGTAGGGGTCCTGTGAGGATGCAAATGCAGTGTTATTATATCTGCGCAGGCCATATTGTGCATGGGTGTGTTTCCCTCTATCATTGTGATTTCCCTGTCAGCTTGGCCTTGTGTGAGTGGTGATTTACTGGGCATGCTGTGGTGATGGGTGTCCATGCAGGTCTGTGATGGGGGTCTATTCATTGGTGTTGCATACAGAGCTTGGTATTGGGATGGGTGGGTTGTGATGGTGGGGTATATGTGAGGTGGTGGAGTGATGGGAGTGAGGGTAAGGAATGCAGGTACGGTGGGGGATATAATAGTGAAGATATGACTTACCAGATTCCAGTCCCCCAACTACTCCCCTGGATGCATTATTGCCAAGACTTGCTCCTCCCATGCTGTTAGTTGTGGGGGAGGAGGTGGGGGTCCACCACCAGTCCTCTGTACGGCTTCCTGGTGTCTAGCAACCACGGAATGCACCTTCCCCTGTAGGTCGTTCCACCTCTGCCTGGTGTCATCCCTTGTTCTGGGGTGCTGTCCCACGGCGTTGACCCTGTCCACTATTCTCCACCATAGGTCCATCTTCCTATCTATGGACGTCTGCTGCACCTGTGATCTGAAAAACTGTGGCTCTACCCGGATGATTTCCTCAACCATTACGCCTAGCTCCTCCTCAGAAAACCTGGGGTGTCTCTGGGGTGCCATGGATGTGGTGCGAGTGATATGTGTGAGGATGTGTGGGGCGATGTGTGGGGTGATGTGTTGTGGTGTATGCTGTGATGTGCGTGGATGGTGTATGGGTGATGGTGTTCTGTGCCGCTGATTGAGTGGGTGCTCCTGCCTTGTCTCGCTCTCTGTGCTATCTTTTTTTTTTGCTGTAAGGGGTTGTGGGTAATGTGGGTGTGTGTTTTATATTGGATTGGGTGTGTGGGTGTGGTGTGTGTATATGTGTCAGGTGTGTGTAGTTTGAATTGTCCAATGTGGTGGTGTTTTGTAAATGTGTGTGTATTTTTGAGCGCGGCGGTGTGTACCGCAGTGCTTAATTTGTACTTGTTGTTTCCGGTACTGAGCACCGGCACTTATTTTTGAGGGCCGGGGCTTAATCTTCTGCCTCAAACATTTACTGTGAGCAAAAGACACATATGGGAAAGACGGAGGAAGAGAAAAACGGGAAAGCGTCCCAAAGGTAGAAAGTAGAAAGTTGCAAGAGTGAGCTGAAGGGGCAGGTAGTTGGTGCAAATGGATTGAAGGGGCCCGAGATGGCTTCAGGATTACGCGGCCTCAGTATTCCGTGTTCCCACATTTAATTGCAGCAGCCGCGTGTTAAAGAAGAAGGTTTTGAGCACCGGCACCTTTTTATTAACAAATTAAGCACTGGTGTACCGCCAATGGTTAACCACGGTTGAAAGACCGCCACAGTGATTCATGGGTCGTGATGCTGTGGGCGTATTCCTGTTGGCGTAACGGTGTGGGTTTTGCTATCGCCAGTTTATGACTGACCATTGGTCTGGCGGACTTGTGTGGGTGTCTGTATAGTGGCGGATTTCTCAGTGTAGGTCATAATATCTGTAGCGGAATACCGCCACGGTCACAGTATGTTGGCGGCCGTCAGCATGGTGGTAGGTGGCATTTACAGCCACGGTTGTAATGAGGGCCTATGTCTCTGCAGGACCGGATCAACAGACTCAAGTATGGCCCATATAAGAGGAGAAATATTTTTTCAAAGTTTGAAAACCGTGTTCTGCCGTGAAAGAAAACCCCCTGCAGATAGTGCGACTGGTGCCATCTGGGGATATTAGCTGTGTGAACATCCTAGTGAAAACTAAATATAGCAGGCTTGCTTTAAAATCCCAATGTTGCGGGGTTCAGGAAAATGTCAGAACTTGGAAGTAATTACCTCATTGACCTCCCACCACCCTTTCTGTTTGGGCTGATAACACATTAGATTGGAGATGTAAAGGTTTGTTTTTGCTTCACCACTCATCTCAGTGATGAATGAAACCCTGTAAAAAAGCAAGTGAACAAGAATCGCCCTTCTTCATGAATATGATCGGCAGGACAAGTAGACTACAAATTTGCTAACTTGGAGAGCACTTCTCATGCCACATGTTCAGCAGACCCATTGCCCTTCATCCAGGGGTTTTACAGCTCTTCCTGAAAACTGAAGAGCAGAACTAGGCCTAAATGGGCTTGCACTCCAACACTGGTCAGAGCAAGGTGGATTTGGGAAGGGATGCTTCTTGCTCAGCTAAGGGCGATCTCTTCAGTCTCTAGTTAGAGAAATTTAGGATAGTTTTTAAAATCTAGCACTCTTCATGAAGATGGTGGATTGATGCTTCCAAGAAAAAAACTAGCAAGAAAATAAGTTTGCCAGTTGCATAGTTTAATACAGGCTAAAAGAAAACAGAAAAAATCTATTGCAACACCAATAATAAACCTTTAGTTTGGGACTGGTCCATCAGGATGTGTTACCAAAAGGAGCTAGCTGATCATATAACTCCTAGCTCCTCGGAGTGTCAGCGTGTCACACTCCAATAACGTAAAGGGAATAGATGTGGAGATCTGTCTAATCTTTTGTCAACTCAACTACAAAGGCCATCCTATATGTATCCTAATGAAATTAGAAACTGGTATTATGTCCTTAAAGAGGAAAAGCTAGAAAAAAGTAGAGTACCTTTTAAATGTTTAAAAAAGTAGCAAAAATGTGTGTTTAAAACACCGCCAAAATCCAGCCATGCAAAAAGGATAAGATACTCCGCACACACAATCTTTAGGCGCTCTTTAAGGTGAAGGTGATCATCCCTGTCAACTCACCTGCATTTGTCTGATGTCAACCTCTTTTGAAAGATATTTACTTGACAATAGTAAGCATGCTTCCACAGATTTCCATAAGAACCCCCTTTTTGCAAACCTGCAGCCCCCTGCCAAGATAATCTATTCTTCGTTCAATAAGACCCCCTTCATTCAATAATGCCAATAAACGGAGAGTTATGGGTAAAAGCTCTACCAGTGGAAACCATTATTACCCACAGTCAGTAGTTATTGTGAATGTTTGGAGATTAGCAGTCCAGGGCTTCAATCAGGGCCGACTGGTGTTCATGGGCAAAAGGGGCGTTGTGCTGCCACCCTCTGGAATGGAGATGCAAGAACAGGGATGGAAATACAGAGCAGGTGAAAATAAACCACTGCTCGGAGACAGTGTGCTGGATCTCCTTGGTGAACTCTAGTGAGCTCTGCAGCTGCCAGCCGGGCGAGGTTCTCTTCCATATGCAGGCACAAGCCACAGCAATGGCATCAGAGAGGGAGGGCTGATTTACAATGCAATTGGTCTGGTTTCTTTTGCGGCGCAAAAACAGTGGCCTAGGGAGGAGTAAGCAAAGCTCCATTCACGTCCGTGGCTGGAGTGGGGCAGGCCGATGAGAACAAGGAGGGAGTGGGAGGCAACAATTTGTTGAGTGCACAGAGAAGCAGGCTGTAGGAGGGGTGCAGAGGGCTGCTGTTCTGGTTGTAACATGTGTTCAGCACTGCATTTGGTTTCACTTTGAAGGAAACATATCAAAAATGCTGAGCATGACAAAGTGCTCCTTATCTCAAGTGTAGAGGCCCAAGAGAGGGAAGGGACCAGCTGCGGACAACAATTGCACTAGTGGACTGAGAGGTGAGTGTGCAGTTAAGCTTCTACCTGCATCAGGGACTTTGTCAGACCCCTCCCCCTTTAGCAGTTACAAAGGGGTGGGGTTCTTGATGACCCTCTTCGGTCTGCAGCTCGACAGACAAAGACTCATAATTAACTTGGGAGGGTGAGTGAGTGAAAGGAAGGATGGGTGGATGGATAGATGAAATGGTAGATGGATAGATGTGTGAATATACGTCAGAGTGAAAGGCAGGAACGGTGTATGAGTGAAAGGGGGGTGGATGGATGTAAAGGCTGGGTAGAGGGATGATGAGAGAAAGGATGGATTGATGGCAGAATGAATGAAAATATGGATGAGTGGAAGGATAAATGGATGAGTAAATGGATGGATGGATGGAGTGAATGTAGGGATGCATGAGCGAAAGGATGGATGAGTGAAAGGATGTATGTAAAGATGGATGAGTAAAACAATGGATGGATGACAGAAAGGCAGGGTAGATAGATGTCTGGATGAAAGGATGGATGGATCAGTGAAAGGGTGACTTGATGGCTGGATGAATAGATAGCTAGATGGATGAGTGAGTGAAAGGAAGGATGGCTAAGTGAAAGGGTAAATGAGAGGCTGTACTAATGGATGGATAGGATGAAGGGTGGATGGATGGATGGGTGTAGGGATGGATGGCTGAGTGAAAGGGATGAACTAAAGGGAGGATGATGGATGGAGTGAAAGGATGGATAGATGTAGAGAAAGGGTAGATGGATGAGCAAATGATGGATGGATAATTGATTTGATGGATGAATGGATGGATGAAAGGAGGTATGGTTAATGGGATGGATGACTGAGTGGATGGATTAGTTTGATCAATAGGTGTCCTTGGGCCAGTGGTGGCTCTCCTTTATGGGCAACACACTACACTACTCCCTCCTTGTTTTGTTGTCCATTTTTATTGTATCAAAAGTGAATAATTATTTACTTGTGATATAATAAAAGTACAATGCAGACCCGCTTCAGGTCCAGGAACAAGCCGAGGCAGCAAGTGTCATTGATTGCTGAAACAGGTGCATGAATGTGCCTGCATCAGCCATCAGAGATACTGTCCAAAGCTAGTGCTATCCCAGCACTGTGAGCATGTCTGTGCGACAATGTGTGTGAGTCAAAGTGAGAGAGAGTCAGTGAAGGAACGAGTCTCAGTGAGTGAGAATGAGTGACAATAAGGACCAATATGTGTTGGAATGAATACGAGTGAGTCAGAGAGAATGACAGTGAGTGTAACTGAGTGTTATTGTGTGTGAAACTGAGTCTCAGTAAGACTAATTCAGAATGAGTGAGAATGAGTGAGATAGAGTGGGCCAGAGTGGGCCAGAGTAGAATGAGTGAGACTCTATGATTTAGTGAGACCAAGTGAGACTGACTGAGTCAGAGTGAGACATAAACTTAGTGTCAGAAAGTATGAGAGAAGCCTTCAAGAAAAAGCTCCTTGGAATTCGAGCCAAGGATTAAGTCCCACCACTTTTAAAGATCCCCAGCCGCCATGGGTTTCAATGTAGTTGATGCAGAGTCTGTATTTGCCTTGCCTCATGTTATCTGTTCTTTTAAATAAAAAAAGCCCAGAAGGTAGGAAATTGCTACCTAATAGCCAAAGTAAAGTGAACAAAGTAAGGGTTGGCGAGTAACACAGCGGCTCAATATTATTATCATATACTTGCCAAAATTAGGACACATGAAATAGGAAGATTTTCAAAAAATAATCTGGGGCTTTGAGTTAAATGAAGTGGTACAATCTAGGCTGGAGAAATTAATTTAATGACAATGTTGGCTTTCAAAATCAGGAATCTACTTCCTCAATTGGGTCTGTGGGCATGTATGTTAAAGATTTGCCATCTTTAAAATTACTTTTACAATGTGAGGAGCGGGCGGGGCTTTTATGGAACAGTGTGATGTGGAAAGAGGGGCTTTGGCCCATCACTATTGGCCAACAATTGTCCATCCAACACTGTTGAAGGTGTTACTGCTCTCCAAATAAAAAACCCAATAAGTTATAAAGTTACAGAGTATTCTAGGGCTGTCCAATGTCCTGCGGAACCTATAAAACAGCTGAAGCATGTCTCCTGTGCAAAGCCTCCACACACGGTGCTGCAAATCTGTTCTTTGCATGGGTTTCCAGCTTCGTATGTTCACTTTGTGTGATATCAGCTCAAACCGGGAGACCCTATGAAGGGAGAAAGTATCATGTGACATATAGTGTGCGATTGTCGTAGTTTGGACTCTTGCTTTAGGCAAGACTACTGGTTTAAGGATGACAGTACTTGTTTGTAGGCGACTATGCTCATCCTACAACAAGTCGCAGCTGTCGTCCCAACCCTTCCAACTCACTAACAGCACCTCACCAAAAAAACAAATAGTAAAAGGTGATTTGTGGCAGCCTTTACGCATGGACTCGAGAGTATGACATCTCAGGGAGTGTTGTGGTTAAACGGAGATTACCCCTTTCTCACAGATGTATCATGTCTCAACCAAACACAGACAATAACGAAGATGCAGTGAAGTTTCAATAGTTTTTATTTAACACAACTGCAATCTGCGATAAGTTGCATGGGCTGCAATGATTAGGATAATGAACAGTGCAAGAAACAGAATTGTAAAGACAAGAGTCATTATTACAAGGAACCCCACCATCTTGCAATAACATGAAAAGACTTAAAGGGGGTCATTCTGACCCCGGCTGGTGGCGGAAGCCGCCGGCCTGGCTGGAACCGCCAGAATACCGCTGCGCGGTCAAAAGACCGCCGCGGGTATTCTGGGTTTCCCGCTTGGCTGGCGGGCGACCGCCAGAAGGCCGCCCGCCAGCCCAGCGGGAAACACCCTTCCATGAGGATGCCGGCTCCGAATGGAGCCGGCGGAGTGGAAGGGGTGCGACAGGTGCAGTTGCACCCGTCGCGATTTTCAGTGTCTGCATGGCAGACACTGAAAATCTTGGTGGGGCCCTGTCACGGGGGCCCCTGCAGTGCCCATGCCATTGGCATGGGCACTGCAGGGGCCCCCAGGGGCCCCACGACACCCCATACCGCCATCCTGTGCCTGGCGGCCAAAACCGCCAGGAACAGGATGGCGGTATGGGGGTCGGAATCCCCATGGCGGCGCAGCAAGCTGCGCCGCCATGGAGGATTCCCCAGGGCAGCGGAAAACCGGCGGGACACCGCCGGTTTTCCGTTTCTGACCGTGGCGGTCAGAATGCCCAAGGGAGCACCGCCAGCCTGTTGGCGGTGCTCCCGCGGTCGTTGGCCCTGGCGGATTTTACCGCCAGGGTCAGAATGACCCCCAAAGTGTGTAATATGTCCTCATACCCTAGCATGATAGGCCTAACCTCCTACCTAAAGGAGAGCTGGGTATGTTAAACCTAATCTGCCAATGCCATGTCCATGAGAGGAGCCCCCAACCCTCGTTACCTTGGAATGAGGTCTCTAGCTCAGACTCCGCAGGGACACTAAGACTGGGTCAGCGTCAAGACGACGTGCAGCCTCGATATCAGCGATGGTGGCGATGCCCTCTGGTCGGAATCCCTCTGATTATCTGTCTAAAGTGTGATGTATTTATACAAATCTACTTGGACCCCTGATGTAGGTGTGTTCCAAAACAATATATAACGGCATGCTTGGGGCGGCAATTAATATAAACAATTCCCTCGAAAGTATGAAGAGGGAAAGTCCTTAAATGTGAACACCTACAGTGTGTTTGTCTTTGTTTCTTGATTTTTACGCCTTAACGCGGTGGCATTGATAATGCAAATCATAAGTGGCCTAACTATAAACAAGGCAGCCATCTTAGAAGAATTAAATAATGAAATGGGCTAAGACAGAGCAAGCTAAGTAGGTTAAAAGTCACTAGGTGACGGGGCACGAGTCCGCAAGCCAATGGCTAAGCTAACTCCTGTTATCCCATTAAAACAAACTAGGATTCACTACACCATATGGTAGTACCGTGTGAGTTGGGAGGTCTGGTTTTCTCATTCACTGAAATGGCAAACCTCTATCTGCAGGACCAGTCATTCATTTTGTATTTATGAGGACTCTATATGACCCACATCTTAAACTGCATCACAATGTCACAGACACAAGTAAATCATGCACCTTTGATTTGCAAGCAGCAAAGGTGACATGTAGGGCCCGCCTTAGAAATGTGATTTGAGCGTAAAGATCGAAAAGCTAAAAAATTGCAAAAGTCAATGTGAATACAGTACATTTACTGAATAGGAAAAGAAATATGTTTAGGAAGCAAAGCCATATTTCATAACAAGTAAAAAACAAAATGGTCATGCCGCTAATAGTGATAAAAAAGGTAAAAAGAATAAAAAATGGCAAGAATTCCTCTATTTTCTGTCTTACTTGTCCTAACCTTTTGTAACACACTCACTAGAACAGGTGTCTCCAATGAGTAGCTTACGAGCTACTAGTAGCTTACGAGCTACCCATAAGTAGCGCTCCTGTGTGCAGCCCAACCCATAAAAAATTTAAAATGTATTTTAAAACAAACATATAAACTTGGCTGATGTGGTCAGAACTAAAGTTCTAATAATATGCATAGCTCTGGATGGTTTTCATTGAACATAAGTAGTGTTTACTACAGAAAAGTTTGGAGAGCCCAGCACCTAGAAAGTATTTCAAATAGTCATAAGAAAGAAAACAGGGGACCTTCATGTACTGCATTAGAATGAGAGAAAAGCAGTATAAATGTGATACCACACTGGAGAGTAAATAGATCCCTTGGTATTTACCTTTACCATGCAGCCTTTACGACGTGGTCCCTTTACCATGCACTCTTTACAATGCAGGTAAGCACCACACAGACTATTTTCAGGTACTTAACAATGCAGGACTTTACCTTGCAGGTAAGTTCTTTATTTGATAAATTACATCTTTGTATACATTCTCTGAAGAAACAAAAGATTAAAGTGACATTATAGGTGGAAATGTCAGTTAAAACATGCCATTTTAAACGTAGACATCCACTGAAATTCACTACTTGAAGTTATCTCAAGTAACTATAACTCATGCCCTGATGTAACCATAACTCCTGCTCCCACCATGCACATTTGTTTGATTGATAAGTCCATTTCAAATGCTGCACTGATATTATCAACAATGTCATAGAAGATGTCATGAGTGATGCAATATGTGGGGTAATTAACAATGCATAGCTCTTCGTCTCACAGGTCCTTGCTTTAGATAGACTTACTTTGCCAAAGAGTCACAACATCAAACTATAAAAAGAGACCATATTATAATTTGCCCCTATAAATCATTTTAATCTAGTGTACATTTCAGTAATTCACACAATGCAATTTTTAATAAAAGTCATTATTATGAAAATGTTTCATAAACTTATAAAACAATAAATAAACATTAGTGAGTCTTTATTATTGCAATTTGTGGGTTCAAAATGTAAAAAGAAAGACCCAGACGTGTATATATATATTTTGTTAGAAAAGCAACATATCACTGAGTCGTTCTTTTAACATTTTTTAGCTCACAAAATGCAATCAACCACAAGAGGGCCTTGTACTCCAGCTCAAAAGGATAGAGCTCCAGCAAGGAGTGCTTTAAAAATATTGTGTGCTCTCCTGGGATCAGATTTAATGACCCAGGAGAATTAGGGCATGATTTAGCTCAAGGCGATTACAGTCCTGGCGTCGAGTTTTCAACTGAAAACCTATCCGGCGTTGTGACTGTCGGCATGCCATATTTAAATGCTAGTGATGTCATAGATGAAAGCCCCATTCGAACCTCTGTCTCCAGCAAGAAACACCGCCCGCGTTGATGGCAGAATAGGGTAAAGTGGCTGGCGGCAGGACCCAGCCACCCTTCCTTGTCTGCAGATTTGGATGTGCCTTACCGCCAAGCAAAACGCGGCGGTGTAACCTCCACTTCTGAGTTGGCAGATTAGGGTGGAAATTGATGAAAACTCACCCGTTTTCCCAATTCCACCTCCGACTTCGATTGGACGTGACTGGACAACACTTGCTGTCGTTGCTGCTACCGACCCACAAAGATAACACAACCCTTCCTGTCACCGGACTCGAAGGTAGGGATACCGCATTGCCAAATCACTGTGACATTCATATGTCGGGGAGACAATTGTGTCACATGGCTGGGGACACACTTGCACAACTCACATATTACATGCATACACACGTCATTGTGGTGTCATTATTCGTTGTCAAATGAATGCTGGCACCACAATGACGGTAAACACACTGGACAATGATGTCCATGTGTGCGCACTGCAAGAGGGCCTGTACTGGTAGGTTTGTGCTGTCTGTTGTGTATATGAGTCAGTACATATATGAATGTCTAAGTGTGTGTGGATTTGCTGGTTGAGGTGAAGGAAGCTGGAGTGGGTGATGTGGTTGTGTCTGTATGTGAGCCACTTGCATGTGAGATTGATGTTGTTGTGTATGTTGTTTTGCAATGTGACACATTCAGGTGAGTGCTGTTGTTGTGTGGGGCACATTAAGACATTGTCGTGATGTGTGGGTTTGTGCTTTGTAATGGATGATGGTATGTATGTGTTGAGGTGTGTAGTGTGTAGTGCAGAGGGGCACATATGGCTAAGGTACAGTGTGTGTGTGGGTGTCACTTACCTCTATTCCATTGCCCCTGCCATTGTACAGAGTCATTGGGTCCCGCCGTCACCTTCCTCAATCAGCAATCTGTCGCTAGTCCAACACTTGCAAAGCTATAACATCTAAATATGACGGGCGATACACCATCAACTTTCTCGTGTTGTAGGGTCTGGTGCCAAAGCAGCTTAGCGGTAAGACCATCAATATCTAAATCAGGCTTTACTGTTTTTTTTGTCAGGGTGATTTGCCAAGCAAGGGCCAAGAAAAAGTGGGGTGCCAAAGCACGTTTTCTATGTAAATTTCTTCACAGGATATTTACACACAGCTACAGCCCAAACCACTGAATGGATTTACAGCAAATTTTGCAGAAGGCTAGACCTTGGTCCAGAAAAAGTGCCTTTTGTGTTTTGTTGTAAATCCATTCAATAGTTTTGGGAAAATTAAGGTTCAAAACAATTATATATATTGCACAGTGGAGAATCCACAGAGCCAACATAAATCATCCTAGGGTGTGATTGGCTGCCAACACATCAACCACCACATCAAACACGAAGTTGTGGCAGCCATCTTAGGACTCAGGACTCAGTCCTGAGTCTTAACCAAAAACACAGAGAAAAACATAAGGGGGCAGGGTAGGGATCCCCTGATCCCCTAGACCTGATGGTGGGGTCCCAGAAGGACCTGGCCTGGGACCAGAAATGTTTATTTTTTAATTTTACCACAGATTTGTGGAGGATTCAGGATTCTGTGGTAACATTTTACAAAAGCACAGACTCCCATCCATATCTTTTAAAACCTCCCTGGTTAGACCAGAGCCTTGGGGTGGAGATGCAGCGTATATTTTGTGGGTGGAGGTGTATGACTTCCTCCCCAAGCCTCTCAGAGGCGTGAGGGATCCCATCACACTGGTCCAATAATTTAAATAAAGTGGAGGGGGTGCAGCCCCCTTCCTTAGCCTCCAAGAAGCAACCCCATCCCTCCCAGCCTTTGGGACACTTCTATTTCCATGCTTGTTCTCCCACCGGGTGTAGCCACAAAGCTGCTCCCACCCGGTGTGAGAAGCAAATAATTCCCTGTCCACATTCTCAGGCAGGGCCTGTACTGAATTGGTCCCATACCGCAGGAACAAAAGAAACCTCTTCTACAAGGTTGGCTCCCACTGCACTTCCGATAAGTACAAACAGCGGAGCCGACGTAGGCTGCGGGGGACCTGAGCATCCCCCCACAGCCCCTGATGAGGGACTAGCTGTGAGTGTGCCCCACTTGGGCACTCCACTAAAAAAGGACTAGTAGCTGCATGCTACAGGTGGGCACCAATGCACACCACTTTATAATTAAATAAATGATAATGCTGGGCCCCCCCAAAATGTTAATGGTCTAGGATGTCCCCGGGTCGGCACCCGGGCAAACCTTAAATAGGAACAAAAAGCACTGACTCCTGTGTGGCCCCACAGAGCTGCTTACAAGGAGCTGGCGGGCCACTGGGGCCCTGGGACTCCACAAGCAGACTCTATACAAAACAAAATCATCAGTGAATGGCCCTTGTTGTTACTGGGATACCAACAATAAAATTTCAAACAAAAACAAAAAGTGGTCAGCTGTAGCTGCTCATTTATTAGTCATTGCTCATTCAAGGAGAGCTCCATTATCCCCTTGGAGGGCTATTTGCATATACAGTATTTGGTTTTGGTGAGGTCCCTTGAAAGGGCAGGAACAAAAATATTTTTTTAATGTTGTAGCAGGGTGCAGGGAGTTCTGCAGTCCCCCAGCAACACTAGGAAAGAAACATAAGTCACGTAGGTCATTGAAAAAAAATCCCTGGGTGAATTTACCATGTTTTTTTAAAAGCATTTACCGAACTGGAGCTTTTGCTCTACAGCTGGGACTGCTGCACCACATCGGAGATGATTGTATGGTTGCATTTTATGTGGCCTAAAGAAGTATCACATAAAATACAAGACTTTTATGTAGTTATCTCTATGATTGTATTTTTCGGAGTCTAAAATGTTAAGATGTAGATTAAGAGACTTGTAGGTTTTATTTTTTTGTTTCTTGAAGAAAAATAATATATCTCTGATTATTTATTTTCATATTTCTCACCCCCAAAATGTAATATTAAAAACTATGTAAAATGAAAGGGTCACAGACATGTAGTTTGATAAAACTATATTAAATATTTTTAAGCAATCTATAATAAAAAAAAATCATTATGTGCATTATTGAAATATACATTACTTTAAAATTATTTGTAATTTTTGGAGCAAGATGATACATCTTCTTCACAAATAGGGTGTTGGGAGCAGGGTGTGTTGGAGGGAGAGAGTAGGTGTGGCTGCCTGTGGGAGGTATTGACTAGAGGGCCTGGCAACAGGCCAGGCCCTGTGGTCAACTTCCAGCTGCACACGGCGAATGTTATGGCCAGCATGAGGTTGTCTGCCTGCAGGGTGTAGAGTGCAGGGCCTGGCCACAGGACAGACCCTGTAGCCAGCCCCACCAGGCACAGGCAAAGGCCGGATGCAGTGGGGTGTTGGCTTTACTTATGGTAATATAATAGTACTTTATGTTAAAAAACCCTAGAACCCCCTCCCCCCCACAAAGGAAAAGTAACATGAGTTATACTTACCTTAGGGCATGAGTTATAGTTACTTTAGATAACTCTAACGATAACTGGTAATCTTCTATGGTTTTAAGAGTTTAAAGTGTTACGTTGTGACTAAACATTTCACCTAACTATAACGTTACTTTGACCTTTTTTTCCTGGAATTTTAAATATATATTACCTAGTGGCGGTTGTTATTATGTAGTTATAGTTAGGACTTTGGGCCTGATTACAACTTTGGAGGAGGTGTTAATCCGTCCCAAAAGTGACGGTAAAGTGACGGATATACCACCAGCCGTATTACGAGTCCATTATATCCTATGGAACTCGTAATACGGCTGGTGGTGTATCCGTCACATTTGGGACGGATTAACACCTCCTCCAAAGTTGTAATCAGGCCCTTAGTTTCTATAGAAAACATTTTTTTGCTTTGATAATAACTTTGGCGCTGTTTGATGAATCTTCACAAAAGTTTACAAAACAACAACAGATGTTATTCCAGTTGCTGTCTGGAAAGTTTCGGAGTGATCTGTCAAGCGGAGGCCGAGAAAAAGGGGACGGTCCCAAAACATGTTTTCCCTATTAATTTTTCCATAGGGATTTTGAGCAGCGATAGCATTGAAACCACTAGGCGGAATTACACCAAACCGGACAGAAAGGTGGCTCTTGGTCCGTAAAGAGGCCTTTTTGTTAATTGGTGTAAATCCGTTTAGTATTGTAGAGAATTTAAAGGACATTCAAATTTGTATATATAGTGATGTGAAGGATTCGCAACCCCTCCCGATCTTGTGCTGAGATCTGATTGGCTGACAACACTTCAACAAAGAAGTGTTGTCAGCCATGTTAGGACGTGGCTTAAGCTGAGTCCCCCCCCAAAAAAAAAGTTACAAATAAAGAAAAAGGGCCAGGGTAAAGTCACCCTGACCCCTTAGCTCTGGTGGGCTAAAAAAAACAATGTTTGTACATTTTTGCAGCAGAATCACAACGGATCACAATCTGTAGCAAAAATGTTTAAAAAAATGAAGAGTGGGCTTTGTTATTGAGAAGCCCCCGGGTGGGCCAGGTCCTGGGGGCATTTATCTTTTAATATGGGGTGGGCTGCCTGGCCCACTCCCCCTGTGCCCGGGACTACCACCTCCCCGGGCTAGCAATTAATATTTGGGAGGCTGTGCAGCCTCCCTGCTGCCCTGGGGACCACCACCAGCTCCAAGGGCATTGAAGGCAATTGGTGTGGGGGCACGTTGACCCCTTGCAGCCCTGGGGACCACCACGACCACCTACCTTGGGCTATGCACATTGGATGGGGGCCGTGCGTCCCCCCTTGTGAAGCTACTGATGGCTCTGGGGACTGCCAACCCCTAGGGCTGGCTCCTGCTATGTCCCGTGGTGCCCACCCCAGGACATAGCTGTTTGCTCTGACTTGGCTGCAGCTTTGACAGCTACAGCCAAGTCACCGCAAACATAACTCTGCTTTCTAATAGCAGGACCTGTCAAACAGGTCCTGCTGTCAGAAAGCAGAGTTTTCATCTGTCTTCCCTGCATGCAGATATGCATGCAAGGTAGACAAATGAAAACTTTGCTCCATTGGGAGCCGGCTGGGAGGACGTCTGGAGAGGCTTGGAGGCCCCCCAAAGTCCCAGATAGCCTGTAAAGGGTGGGGGAAAAACAGGTGGGACCACGGGGGAAGTCTTGAGACCCCCGCAGTCCAGATAGCACATAAAGAAAATAAATATATAAACAATAGGGTGGGACCGTGGGAGAGGGCTTGAGGCCCCTCCCAATGACGTCCCAGATAGCCCATAAAGGGCTAAAAAATAGGCTCCAAAAAAAAAAATAGATAGCATAATTGTGCCGGTAACAGACCTTCATATTGAGACTTCAGGGTTCGATTCCAGGAGCATCCGTAGTCATTTCACTCCTTTACTGATTTTTTTTTTACAACTGCAAGGTGATCTTACTCTTTCAAATTGACAAATCCATTTTTCTTTTCAATCTGTGAAGAAATATCTAATTCTAACTTTATCATCCTGCAAAGCCTAAAAAACTCTCTATCTCTCTCCCTCTCTTTATCTCTTGATTCCTCCCTCTTTCAGTCTCTTTCTTCCACTCACACACCCACTCAGACTCTTATGTAGCCTCTCGCAAACCCACTCAGATACTCACACACCCACTCACAGCCCCACTCAGACCCTCACGCACTCACTCACAGACCCACTCAGACACTCACACACCCACTCAAGGACCCACTCAGACTTACACACTCACTCAGAGACCCACTGACACCCTCATGCACCCTCTCAGGGACCTGTGCAAACACTGACGCACCCACTAAGACACAGATGCACACACTGTCACACCCAGACAAACTCTCACAGCCACTCTCAACCCTGAATATACCCTCTTACACCTCTTCTCACACCCAGAGAGCCAGGCTATGGCCAACTCCCACCACGCAGGGCCAAAGAGCCATGTGCAGAGTAGGGTTGGGTGACTAGGAGGGTTGACCGCAGGGACTGGCCGCAGGTCAGGCCTTACAGGCAACCTTTTACACTCACAGGCAAAGGACGTTCTTTGGCCTCAGGGCCTGGCTGCAGGCCAGGCTCTGTGGTCAACCATCACAGCGCAGGGCCTGTGGCCATGCACACCGGTGGTTGGATTAACGTGTAGTAATGAAACATACTATACGTTAAAAAAACATAGAAATTCACTGAATAACCCAAAGGTTACAGGGACGTTCTATTTAGGAAATAGAATAAAGAAACCCCATATAAATTCACTTAAAAACCAAGGGTTACAGGGACGTTATAGTTAGGCTCACATTTTAAACATAGCAAACCACAGAAGTTCACAAGTTATAGTTATTTATCTCAAGTAACTATAACTTGTGCCCTAAGGTAACTATATCTAGCTATAATTGCTTCCCAGCCATGTCCTGTTTATTACCTTGCATATGACATCACTGATGACATGTTCTATGACATCATTTATGACATCACTGATGACATCTCAAATTACATCAATGATGACATCACTGATTACATCATCCAGTGTGTGCAGTTTACATATTGGAGAGTAACGATAATATTACTTTGCTATATAATGTAGATTTTCCTAGTAATTTATGAAGGAAAGTCTTAGTTTTCTTAAAGACATGGAGGCGAGTACTGTGCTTCTCTAGTCTTGCTTTAATGAATAGCAGCAGTTGAGGAATGAGAAAACTACAAATCCCATGAGGCCAATGGAAGACAATCAGTATTGAGGAACACCCTAATATATCTAACTTGACTGCAAGCCACCCTCTTTTCTTGTGCAAGAAGATCATGAATATGTATTACACATAGGAAAAATGCAAAAACAATGGAAATAGCTAAGACAAAAGAAAAAACATCAGGGGCCCCACGACACCCGTTCCCGCCAGCCAGGTTCTGGCGGTGAAAACCGCCAGAACCAGGCTGGCGGGAAGTGGGTCGGAATCCCCATGGCGGCGCTGCTTGCAGCGCCGCCGTGGAGGATTCCCTGGGGCAGCGGGAAGCCGGCGGGAAACCGCCGGCTTCCCTTTTCTGACTGCGGCTTTACCGCCGCGGTCAGAATGCCCCCGGAAGCACCGCCAGCCTGTTGGCGGTGCTTCCTCCGTCACCTACCCTGGCGGTCTATGACCGCCAGGGTAGGAATGACCCCCATTGTTTTAGTGTGTGTGCATCCTTCCAGCCTATGACTGTTTTGATGTGAGCAGTATTTCTGTCCAATATATTTCAATTGCTGAATAGTTTAATACTGCATGAATAAAGTCAGCGTTTGGCTGTTTGCACCTAACACATTCAGAGGATCTGGTAGGTTATATGTTGTGTAACTGTTTTGGTGAAAGGTATGTCATGTGGACATAATTATGGTGGACCAGTTAAAAACCTTGTATCGAGTGCGACTTTTTGTACTGTCTCGTGTATTTTACCCCACTCTTTGATGGTAATAGGCTCCTCGCTAGCTTGTCACCAGAACTCTTCCAATCAAAGTGGCGGTAGTCTCCTATCCGCGCGTAGGGTTTGATATATATGTGTGATTAATTTGTGACCTCCCGCCATAGTGATCAGCATTTTAACCATGTGTGAGGGTTCAAGAATCTCTAGAAATCAAGGCCACAGCTCTTTTGCAGTGCAGGCAATCTTTGCATATTGTAAAAACTGTCCTCTACCCAATCCAGAAGTATCAATGATGTCTTGGATAGTTACAAAGCATCGCTCAGGATATAGGTCAAAAGCATTAAACATCCTCCCTCCTTCCATGTGTCATTAGTCATTGTGTGGGCAATTTGTGTGAAGGGGCATATGATCCCTAGGTCTAATTCGGGGGCGTATTGCGCTCGATGAAGTATCCGTCGTTCCACTTGCTCGCACAATCTACATAATAGTCAGATTTGATGGGGGAGTGTCTCAGGAACATGTGCACACCACATCAACAGTTCTCCTAATTGTTGTCCCTCATGTGTACCAGCGAGCAGTGCCCTTTCCCAACTTCTTACAGTGTCCAGCCAGTGCAGGCGATGCAGGAGATGAGCAGCCAGATATTATAGCTCGAGATCTGGGAGTTCCATACCCCCCCTTGTCCCATGCTCTCCGCAGAGTTGTCAGCCCTATTTTACATCATTTTCCTGACCACAACAACTGCACCAGGAGCTTATCTAAGTCCTTAAATACCTGATGGGGTATTTCATACACAGAGCTCTAGGATTGCACAAACATCTGGGCAAGACAACCATTTTTATTAAAGCAATCTTTCCCATAAATGACAACTGCAAGGAGTTCCAAAATTCTATAGATGGTTGTAGGTTGCGAATTACACGGCCAATGTTCAACTCGTGGTCCCGCTGTTTATCGCAAGTGATGTGGATACCTAAATACTTAATGCTGTCTGTGTTCCATGTTACACCCAGCCATGGCAATTACTTTATAGAAACATTTTGGAACAGCCCTAAGGATAACTGGCCGATTCTGTATTGTTCACTCGTAATCCAGAGTGCTCAGTGAATTCATCCATGACATTTAGGGGGATAGGAACTGAGTATTCCGGATAGTGAAGATAAACCATTGCGTCATCTGCTTACATCGAGACAATGGGGGTCATTAAGACTTCTGTAGACAAAAAAGCCTGGGGCCCCTGTAGTATTGTAGTATTGTTACCTATATTTGTAGTAATGGTTCTGTTATTATTTCTCCTTTTCATCTGTTGTAACTTTCCCTATGTTTTTATGTCAACTTGGTATATTCCATTTCCTCCCGCGCTTGTTCTCCGTGCAGTTGCCTGGAACATGCCTCTGTGTTCCATTTTGGCAGTTGGAGGAGAGCATCCTTCTTGCTGGTGTGGATGGATTTCTTGTTACCTGTGTTATTTAACTGGAATTAAGCACTTGGAAGAAGATTCATCAAAATGCTGTGAGTCTTTCATTACACAACTATCTGTTGATAATTACTTCATTTGGCGACGAGGATGGGATGAAGTTTCCATTGACATCATGGGTCCCATGTCCTCTGGGGCTATTTCCAAATATATTATTGTTCTTATGGATGTGTTGTCTCGTTGGCCTGAAGTTTTAATAACATCTGAGGTTACATCAAGGACAGTTGTGAATTGTCTTGCCGATGTGTTTAGCAGGGAAGGAAATCCTAAATTCATTCTATCAGACAATGGGGTTCAATTTACCTCTAAGCTTATGTGTGATTTTCTTTCTGCAAGGGGACTAGTTTACAAGAAATGTGCATTATATCATCTAGAGTCAAATGGAATGGGGGAATGCTTTAACAGAACATTAAAGGAGACTATTCAGTTAGCTAAACAATTAGGTGATAGTTGGGAAGTGTTGGTTAAATCTGAGGTGGAAGATTACAGATTTACTCCACATTCGAGTGCAAGTCAATCTCCTTTTGTTTTGTTCAGGAAGCGCATTCCTCACACTAAAGTGAGCCCACCATGGGTGAAAAAGTATGTTAAAGATGAGTTTGATCATGAAACTCAGAAGAGGGTTGGCACAGAGAAAGACATGTATTTTCAGAGTAGGAGGAAAGATGTTTATGATATTCGCAAATCAGTAAAAGAAATAAATGTGCAAGTAGGTGATATGGTCAAGGTAAAACTGCCTGAGAAAAAAAAAGTGGGAGTTTCACACTTTAGTAGGATATTCCAAGTTATTAAAGTGTTCATGGGGGAAGTGAAGCTTGATGTTGGCCGTATTTGGAATCTTAATAGAGTTGTTAAACTGTGATGAGTGTTATACATATATATATAAGTATATTTCTTTTTTTTTTCTTTTCAGGGAAGGGGTAGTGCAGTATTGTAGTATTGTTATCTATATTTGTAGTAACGGTTCTGTTATTATTTCTCCTTTTCATCTATTGTAACTTTTCCTATGTTTTAATGTCAACTTGTTGTATTCCATTTCCCCACTGCAGTTGCCTGGAACATGCCTCTGTGATTCATCTTGGCAGTTGGAGGAGAGCATCCTGCTTGCTGGTGTGGATGGAGTTCTTGTTATCTGTGTTATTTAACTGGAATAAAGCACTTGGAAAAAGATTCATCAAAGTGCTGTTTGGAGTCTTTCATTACATCTGTTGATAATTACTTCAGCCCCCTGCACCTCGTCTCCACCAGCCTTTACATGACGGTGCTACCGCCACGTAATCTCTGTTGGAGAGCGTGGTCGTAATCGTGCTTGCAGCGCTGCCCTGGTGGATTAGGACCGCCAGCACCACCAGACCCTCCTGTGGAGGAAACCTGGTTGTGCTGGACCTCCAACGTGGTGCTACTGCCATGGTCGTAATGTGGCGATCGGACCGCCACATTGGCGGCGATCCGACTGCCACCGTGGCCCTGGCCGTCGTAATGACCCCCAGTGTGTTTGATATGGCCCACTCGAATACCCCACCCTAACATCAAGTGTCATATAAGGCAGGCCAGAGGCTCCATTGCAAGAACAAATATAAGGGGTGATAGAGAGCATCCTTGTCATGTTCCTTGTTGTAGGAGTGTGGCTGCCAACAGGCATCATCCCATCCTGACTCTCGCAACTGGGTGAGTGTATAATAATTGCACTCACTGGATGGAATCAGGACCCAGTCCATGACTTCTAGTACCTTCCAGATATATTCCCACCTCACTGAATAAAACGCTTGCGTAGTATCTAGAAACACCAGAGCGTGAAGATCGACAGCCATCTCTGGGGCATGGAGAACATGCGTCAAACGGCGAATATTGCATAAAGTATTTCTACGGGAAATAAATCCTGACTGATCTGTATGGATCAGTTGTGTTACGGATGGCAGTAGTCTTGATGCCAGCTCATGACTAAGAATTTTTTGATCCACATTCAACATAGACAGCGGTTGATAGGATTCCACCTCTAGTTGATCTATCCCTTGTTTTCGGATCAGCATTTTGAGCGCCTCTCTCATAGAGTCAAGGAACACCTTCCTCCTAATGCCTCATTATACACTATCGCCAGTTTATCTGCCAATGGTCCTACAAAGTCTTGTAAAGTTCTGCTGGAATCTCATCTCCCCCTGGAGACTTAGGGCCTGATTCTAACTTTGGAGGACGGTGTTAAACCGTCCCAAAAGTGGCGGATATACCACCTACCGTATTACGAGTCCATTATATCCTATGGAACTCGTAATACGGTAGGTGGTATATCCGCCACTTTTGGGACGGTTTAACACCGTCCTCCAAAGTTAGAATCAGGCCCTTAGTCATCCTCAGCCCTTTAATAGCACTCATCAGTTCCTGCTTAGTCAGTGGGGCTCCCAGTGTTTGCCCCTCCTTGGACTACAGCCGGGGAAGCTGTAACTCAGCTAAAATGTCTGCAAGGGTGGTAAGGTCTGTTTTGTGTGGGGACTCAAATATACGCTAAAGGTGGGCAGGGAAGACCTAATTAATGGCCTTTTGTGTGGTAAGGATCCAGCCCATCTCATTGCGTAATGTAAAAACTGGGTGTGACCTAGTTTTAGATTGTATTATTCGCATCACTAGTCACCCCGCCCTGCCTCCCTCCATGTACAGTAGTCTACGACTAGTGTGCCAGACATGTTTACTCAATTGGTCCCATGCCTCAAAAACACGATGTTGCTGTCTGTCCCATGTTGCCACCGCCTCCACCTCCAGGGTATCATTCCGTGCCTGTTCAAGTATTGTCAGCGCTTTCTCACCATGGGTTAATTTCTTTTCCTGCATTTGTCGCATGCCTACTGTCGTAGCTAGGTGAGCAGGAGGGGTGAGATTGGGGTACCACGGGGCGTGCGTACCACTGAGTAGGTGAGCAGGAGGGGTGAGTGATCAGGTATATAAAACCCCAAATAGGATATCTCTTGCACCCCGTGCAGCGAGGTATATTGGATAAGAATATAATGTTTTCAAGAATGGGACTCCAGAGGTTATCTATATTAGTGTACCTCAGGCATATCCTGAATTGGGCGTGGCATGTATCTGTCTCCTTCTTAAATATTTGATACAATCACCCCAAACATGGGTCTACTGGAGAAATGCTATAGACACCCTGCATCTTTTAAGGTAGGCATGGACTCTGGCCCTCTTCTAAGGTTTGTTGAATCCCCTCACAGTCCATGTTAGAGGGTCACACTGTAAATTCCTCACATAGACTGCGAGGGGATTCAACAAAAAAAAACATGGGTCCTGTAATGTGACTAATCTGAGATATCCCTGTCACTGTTGCAGTTTCTGACATCATCAATACGTTTTTGGGGTAACTTAAACACCAACCTTGTTAAATGCACACATTTCCCCATTATTCCCTCCCATAGCCCTCCCCCAGCCAGTACTAGGAAGAACCCAAGACACAGCCAATGGTCACTGGGTCTCAAATCTCACCCCATTCTACAATGTAGTTGTTCTCCCCCACACCGATACTGAAAGTTCTCACCGATCATATCACCTTACATCTGTGCTATCGCTTAAAATGTCAGGAATCTTTCGTAGTTGTGTGAAATAATTCTGTTGGGGCACAGTCAATTATTCTGCTTGTAATTACTCATCAGGGTGTCCCAGAATGCTCTCAGTTCCCTCTCCGGCAGGGGTTTCATCTCATTTGGAAGATTTCCTTTTGTTTCTAGTAGACTTGTGTCCTCCTCATCTTGATGTTTCTTGCCACTCGTGGGTCGGACCGCTACTGGAAAGACCCTAGTGCTCACGCCATTTCATTGCTGCTTGTGTGGTATCATGGATGATGATTTTACTATTGTACTGGATTCTGAGCTTGACTGTAGCATATGTGCTGCTCTCTCAACAGTTTTTTTTATGGGCATAAAGATTTTTTAAAGTTCCTGCACTTGGCACATCTTATCAGGAAATATAGGGATTTTTTTTGATCCACAAACTGGGGTGGCAGATGAATGCATACATGTTGAGTATAACATCTCTATCTCTGAAGTTAAACAAGCATGCTATCAATTCGCAGGGGAGTGCCCGGCCGTGGGGGTGCCACCAGAACTAGATAGGCACGCTCTATTGAAAAGAATTTAGAGAGACCCTTTGGCTCTAATGTATTGACAATCCCATCCTCCAAAAACAGTTCAGCAGAGAGTCCTTCCGGGAAGCCCACTAGGCGTAAATTATTTTAGCGGGAGAGCCTTTTCTATCTTCCACATGCTCCTCTGTCTGTGACACACCACATTTAAGTCCTGCCACAGTAGCCTGTATTGACTTTTTTTTTTAAGGCTGAGATTTCTTCTGTGGTTGTTACCCGTTCAGACACTTTTCTCACATCCAAACAGGGATGGTTGATGTCTATTGCAATTGCGTCTCTTTTTGACTCCAATGCAACTCTGGTGCCCTGAATGGAAGCCAGACTTTCTGCTGTGGCTCTGGATTGGTTATCAGTCTTGGCAGTGGGGGTCTCTCCCCCTGTATTGGCTCCTGTTGTTCCTGACCCTGGACAGCGTACTGATCAATTTTGTTGGCCTGTGTGGTTTTGATGGCTTTTTCTTTACCCATGTTGGGAGAATATTCCTACAGGTATCAAGTAGCATGGAGGGTAGTTTAAGGTAGCCCCAGTCTCCCAGCACCCTCAACTGCTATTGGATCAGGGCCACTCAGCTTCTGGCATCCAGTTTCCGGCAGAGCTATGCTTCTGCGCTCCAACCAGTGGTCCTCTCCAGTATGTTTGGAGCGGTCCTCACTCTTCCCTCTTATGTTAATTGGAGCTGTCATCTAGGGCTCCTAAGGGCTTCTGAGATCGCCCACTGCCACCCACGCACATGTGGGAGTTACAGTTGTGCCTTCTGTTTATTCCCCATCCAGTAGTGATCCAGCCATCCAGTGCCCAGTGTATGTTTTCATACCTTGTCCCAACATGGCTCCTCTCTGATGTCCCTCAGCAATTGGTAGCGGTTATATAATCTTCTCTATAGTAGTGACACTGGGATGGCCAGGAGGCAGGGGTTTCTATTATGTCTGCCACCACTTCAGTCACCTAGCAAACAGAACCAGTAATCTGCATGTTCATCTCTCCGTCCAGTCGTCTCCATGGTGTAACCTCGAACCAATTATTAACCTTGTCATGTTTGGCTTAGAAGATACCTTTCTCTTTGAGGGGCCTATGTAGCCTATGCTTCCGCCTCATTCACTCTGGCGGCGGGCCTCTATGTCCTCCAGCCCCTAACTTCAGCTTCCCCTGCATTGTGTATACCCCAGAAGGTTTTTTATCTCCGGCCTCCACCCCATCGACGTGGCATTTAGGGGCTCAAGGGGTCCAGGAGGACCACCACTGCGGCTGTGTCAGTCACATGGCTCCACTTCACCAGTGCCGCCCAGGCCTTTCCAGGCAACTTCCGTGCACCCAAGTCAGTCACCAAAGCCAGATCCTGGTACAGCAGCAAATCATGTCTCCCTTGTTGTTATTGGTGACTCCACAGCAGCGTTTAGTCCAAGCCGGGGGTTTAGGGCCAAGTAGGTCTCAGAGCTGCTAGTTTCCCTCCTCCAATTAAATTTTCACTGCTGCAAGTTGCCATGTTGAATGAAGTTGGCGATCACCTCCCCCTTTCAATCGGCGCTCTGTATTGTGTGTTTCCTACCAACAGGATGGGGGGCATCATCGTCAGGGAGGTGGGATGCACAAGGTGCCTTCTCTCAGTTCACCTGCAAGCCCTGTCTGTGCCCTTTGATGCCCTCCAACATTTTTTAGAGGTCGCAGCACTGTCCGTGTCTTCAGCCTGGCAGAGCTCAAGTTAGCCCCCATCATTGAGGTGGTTTACAGCCTCCCAGCAGCCCGTGGTAGTTTGTGGAATACATATCCTTCTGTTTTTTGGGGTGCCAAAGATGCATAGGACTAAGGATGAGGCAGGATTTTGTACTTCAATGTGGGATCAGTAATAAGGCACGTATAACAGGCCACCTTGTCAGGCCATGTCACCTAGTTGGAGAAATAAGCATAAAAACCAGAAGTTAAATTAGTCTTGGTACGTCTCCTGATGTTGAGGAGAATACCTGTGGGAGTAAAATGATGCACTGAAATGTCTAATGCTCTTACCTCCGACAGACGTTAGATGGAAATTAAACACAACAATATTGTTGAAAGCGTTTTAAGAGAGAGGGAAACATTGTCAGGCCAAGACAGGAACAGTTGTAAAACTACATTAACATCCCATAACTCACTATATTTTGGAATAGGGGGATTACCAAATTGCACTCCCTTTAACAGACGACAGATTAGTTGATGTTCATCAGCAGGTTTTCTATTGATGTGTGGATGGTTGATCGAGATTGCAGAACAGTAAAGATTTACTGTACAATAAGATTTGCCTGCACTACCTTGGGAAGCTAGGACATTTTCAATAAAGGTGATATGTGCTGAAAAGATTTTCCCAGCACTGTAGGAAAGTACCAGCTTGCCTGGCATGTTACCCCCATATGTCACTGTATATATGTTGTTTTAGTTGTATGTGTCACTGGGACCCTGCCAGCCAGGGCCCCAGTGCTCATAAGTGTGCCCTGTATGTGTTCCCTGTGTGATGACTAACTGTCTCACTGAGGCTCTGCTAACCAGAACCTCAGTGGTTATGCTCTCTCTTTGCTTTCCAAATTGTCACTAACAGGCTAGTGACCAATTTCACCAATTCACATTGGCATACTGGAACACCCTTATAATTCCCTAGTAAATGGTACTGAGGTACCCAGGGTATTGGGGTTCCAGGAGATCCCTATGGGCTGCAGCATTTCTTTTGCCACCCATAGGGAGCTCTGACAATTCTTACACAGGCCTGCCACTGCAGCCTGAGTGAAATAACGTCCACGTTATTTCACAGCCATTTACCACTGCACTTAAGTAACTTATAAGTCACCTCTATGTCTAACCTTTACCTGGTAAAGGTTGGGTGCTAAGTTACTTAGTGTGTGGGCACCCTGGCACTAGCCAAGGTGCCCCCACATCGTTCAGGGCAAATTCCCTGGACTTTGTGAGTGCGGGGACACCATTACACATGTGCACTGTACATAGGTCACTACCTATGTACAGCGTCACAATGGTAACTCCGAACATGGCCATGTAACATGTCTAAGATCATGGAATTGTCACCCCAATGTCATTCTGGCATTGGGGAGACAATTCCATGATCCCCTGAGTCTCTAGCACAGACCCGGGTACTGCCAAACTACCTTTCCAGGGGTTTCACTGCAGCTGCTGCTGCTGCCAACCCCTCAGATAGGTTTCTGCCCTCCTGGGGTCCAGCCAGGCTTGGCCCAGGAAGGCAGAACAAAGGACTTCCTCAGAGAGAGGGAGTTACACCCTCTCCCTTTGGAAAAAGGTGTCAGGGCTGGGGAGGAGTAGCCTCCCCCAGCCTCTGGAAATGCTTTGATGGGCACAGATGGTGCCCATCTCTGCATAAGCCAGTCTACACCGGTTTAGGGATCCCCCAGCCCTGCTCTGGCGCGAAACTGGACAAAGGAAAGGGGAGTGACAACTCCCCTGACCTGCACCTCCCAGGGGAGGGGCCCAGAGCTCCTGCAGTGTGCTCCAGACCTCTGCCATCTTGGAAACAGAGGTGCTGCTGGCACACTGGACTGCTCTGAGTGGCCAGGGCCAGCAGGTGACGTCAGAGACTCCTTCTGATAGGCTCTTACCTGTGTTGCTAGCCTATCCTCCTTCCTAGGTAGCCAAACCTCCTTTTCTGGCTATTTAGGGTCTCTGCTTTGGGGAATTCTTTAGATAACGAATGCAAGAGCTCATAAGAGTTCCTCTGCATCTCTCTCTTCACCTTCTGCCAAGGAATCGACCTCTGACTGCTCTGGACGCCTGCAAAACCGCAACAAAGTAGCAAAGACGACTACTGCAACCTTGTATCGCTGATCCGGCCGCCTTCTCGACTGTTTTCCTGGTGGTGCATGCTGTGGGGGTAGTCTGCCTCCTCTCTGCACTAGAAGCTCCGAAGAAATCTCCCGTGGGTCGACGGAATCTTCCCCCTGCAACCGCAGGCAACAAAAGACTGCATCACCGGTCCTCTGGGTCCCCTCTCAGCACGACGAGCGTGGTCCCTGGAACTCAGCAACTCTGTCCAAGTGACTCCCACAGTCCAGTGACTCTTGCTGGGTACCGCGTGATTTGCAGCTGCTCCTGCTCCTGTGCACTCTTCCAGGATTTCCTTTGTGCACAGCCAAGCCTGGGTCCCCGACACTCTAACCTGCAGTGCACAACCTCCTAAGTTGTCCTCCGGCGTCGTGGGATCTTCTTTTGTGACTTCGGTTGAGCTCCGGTTCACTCCTCTTCGTAGTGCTTGTTCCGGCACTTCTGCAGGTGCTGCCTGCTTCTGAGAGGGCTCCTTGTCTTGCTGGGTGCCCCCTCTGTCTTCTCACGCAATTGGGACATCCTGGTCCCTCCTGGGCCACAGCAGCATCCAAAAACCCTAACCGCGACCCTTGCAGCTAGCAAGGCTTGTTTGCAGTCTTTCTGCGTGGGAACACCTCTGCAAGTCCTCTTCGTTCTTGCAGAATCCACAGCTTCTACCATCCGGTGGCAGCTTCTTTGCATCCTCAGCTGGCATTTCCTGGGCATCTGCCCAATCTTGACTTTGTCGCGACACTTGGACTTGGTCCCCTTGTTCCATAGGTACTCTCGTCCGGAAATCCACCTTTGTTGCATTGCTGGTGTTGGTCTTCCTTGCAGAATTCTCCTATCACGAATTCTGTGCTCTCTGGGGAACGTAGGTGCACTTTACACCTACTTTTCAGGGTCTTGGGGTGGGCTATTTTACAAACCCTCACTGTTTTCTTACAGTCCCAGCGACACTCTACAAGCTCACATAGTTTGGGGTCCATTCGTGGTTCGCATTCCACTTTTGGAGTATATGGTTTGTGTTGCCCCTATACTTATATGCTCTCATTACAATCTATTATGACTGTACATTGCTTGCATTACTTCCTTTTGCTATTACTGCATATTTTTGGTATTGTGTACATATATCTTGTGTATATTTGCTATCCTCATACTGAGGGTACTCACTGAGATACTTTTGGCATATTGTCGTAAAAATAAAGTTCCTTTATTTTTTGTATATCTGTGTATTGTGTTTTCTTATTATATTGTGCATATGACACCAGTGGTATAGTGGGAGCTTTGCATGTCTCCTAGTTCAGCCTAAGCTGCTCTGCTAAGCTACCCTTTTCTATCAGCCTAAGCTGCTAGAACACCTCTTCTACACTAATAAGGGATACCTGGACCTGGTGCAGAGTGTAAGTACCCCTTGGTACTCACTACAAGCCAGGCCAGCCTCCTACATTGGTTGTGCAGCGGTGGGATAAGTACTTGCAACTACTTACCACTTTGTCATTTTGTACTTTTCATAAGAGAAAAAGATACAAAACAAGTTCAGTGTATGTACACCTAACCAAGAAGTTTTGCTTTTCTTCTCCTACTCTATTGCTAAGTGCTGAAAAGTACCTCTAAAAACTTTCAAAAAGTTCTAAAAAGTTGAAAAAGTTTTTTTTTCTGTTTCCTTAAAAAGTTCTGAAACTTTTTCTTTCTTTTTCTGTCCCTTAAACCTTTTTCTATCATGTCTGGTACAGGTCCTACTCTTGATCTGGCCAGCACTGCTTATGACCACCTTAGCTGGAAAGGTGCAAGGAGTCTCTGCATTGATAGAGGTTTAGGGGTAGGGAAGAATCCCTCTAGAGAATTGTTGGTTAATATGCTCATTGAAAATGATAAGGCCTTAGATGGCACATCAGGTGAGAAATTGGCAGATGGTTCACACTCTGATTCTGGGGTAGCCCCAGTAAGAATGTTAGATGGTATTCTTTCCAACCTGCCCCTTAGCAGGCCACCTAGCATAGCTGGTACTAATGTGAGCTCTCATCACAGTAGGGATGTCATTCCTGCAGGCCAGGTTGTTAGAGTGCCAACTGTTAGGGACAGGTCTCCCTCTGTTCATTCACACCATTCTTCTGTGTCAAAGCATGCCCAACCCACCCACCCTGATGACAGAATGTTAGAAAGGGAGCTCAATAGATTGAGAGTGGAAGAGTCCAGGCTGAAGCTTAAACAGCAACAGCTGGCTCTAGACAGGGAATCTATAGACTTAGAAAAAGAAAGGCAGAGGTTGGGGTTAGGACCCCATTGTGGCAGCAGCAGTATTACAGATAGTAATCCTGTGAAAGAGCATGATTCTAGGAATCTGCATAAGATAGTTCCCCCTTACAAGGAGGGGGATGATATTAACAAGTGGTTTGCTGCACTTGAGAGGGCCTGTGTTGTACAGGGGGTCCCTCAAAGGCAGTGGGCTGCTATCCTATGGCTATCTTTCAGTGGAAAGGGTAGGGATAGGCTCCTTACTGTGAAGGAAAGTTATGCCAATAATTTTACAGTTTTAAAGAATGCACTCCTGGATGGTTATGGCTTAACCACTGAACAATACAGGATTAAGTTCAGAGAAACCAAAAAGGAGTCTTCACAAGACTGTGTAAACTTTGTTGACCATTCAGTGAAGGCCTTGGAGGGGTGGTTACATGGCAGTAAAGTTTCTGACTATGAAAGCCTGTATAACTTGATCCTGAGAGAGCATATTCTTAATAACTGTGTGTCTGATTTGTTACACCAATATCTAGTGGACTCAGATCTGACCTCTCCCCAAGAATTGGGAAAGAAGGCAGACTAATGGGTCAGAACAAGAGTGAACAGAAAAGTTCATACAGGGGGTGACAAGGATGTCAAGAAGAAGGATGGTAAGTCTTCAGACAAGGGTGGGGACAAATCTAAAAATGAGTCTTCATCAGGCCCACAAAAACACTCTGGTGGGGGTGGTGGGTCCAAATCCTCTTCTAATCAAGTAAAGAAACCATGGTGCTATTTATGTAAAGTAAAAGGCCATTGGACAAGTGATGCCAGTTGTCCAAAGAAAAGCACCGATCCTCCCACTACCACAACCCCTACTGCTACACCTAGTGCCCCTAGTAATAGCAGTGGTGGTGGGAGCAAACCTACTAATAGCCAATCCAAAGGAGTGGCTGGGCTCACTTTTGGTAATTTAGTTGGGGTTGGTCTTGTTAGGGAGACCACAGAGGCTGTGCTAGTCTCTGAAGGTGCCATTGATTTGGCCACCTTGGTTGCTTGTCCCCTTAATATGGATAAGTACAAGCAACTTCCCCTAATAAATGGTGTTGAGGTTCAGGCCTACAGGGACACAGGTGCCAGTGTTACCATGGTAATAGAGAAACTGGTCCACCCTGAACAACACCTACTTGGTCACCAGTACCAAGTGACTGATGCTAATAACAACACTCTTAGCCACCCCATGGCTGTTGTGAATCTCAACTGGGGGGGGGGAGGTTACTGGTCCAAAGAAAGTTGTGGTTGCCTCAGATTTACCTGTAGACTGTCTACTAGGGAACGATTTAGAGACATCAGCTTGGGCAGAAGTGGAGTTGGAGGCTCATGCAGCAATGCTGGGCATTCCTGGGCATATTTTTGCTTTGACCAGGGCTCAGGCCAAAAAGCAAAAAGGACAGGGTGACTTGGATCCTGGAACAATGGACCAAGTGCTCCCTAAAGCTAGGGTTAGTAAAGGTAAATTACTACCTACTACCCCTCCCTCTACAGTAGATTCAACTTCTGAGGAAGAAGAATTTCCCCCATGTGCAGAACCTTCACCAGAGGAGCTGGAAGCAGACACTGCTGAGCTTTTGGGGTGGAGGGGGGCCTGCCAGGGAGGAGCTGAGTGTGGCACAGCAGACCTGTCCCACACTAGAGGGTCTAAGACAGCAAGCTGTCGAACAGCAAAATGGGGATGTCAGTGACTCACACAGAGTTTACTGGGAGGACAACCTCTTGTATACAGAGGCAAGGGACCCAAAACCTGGAGCTGCCAGGAGATTGGTTATTCCCCTGCAATACAGAGAGCTCCTCCTAACTCTAGCCCACGACATTCCCTTGGCTAGACATTTGGGGCAGATGAAAACATGGGACAGGCTTGTCCCCCTGTTTCATTGGCCTAGAATGTCAGAGGACACAAAATAATTTTGTAAGTCCTGTGTCACCTGTCAAGCCAGTGGCAAAACAGATGGCACCCCAAAGGCTTCCCTTATTCCACTGCCTGTGGTTGGGGTTCCCTTTGAAAGGGTAGGGGTTGACATAGTTGGCCCCCTTGACCCTCCTACTGCTTCAGGCAATAGGTTTATCTTGGTGGTAGTGGACCATGCCACAAGATATCCTGAAGCAATTCCTCTAAGGACCACTACAGCTCCTGCAGTGGCAAAGGCCCTCCTGGGAATCTTTTCCAGGGTGGGTTTCCCAAAAGAGGTAGTATCAGACAGGGGTAGCAACTTCATGTCTGCATACTTGAAGGCTATGTGGAAGGAATGTGGTGTAACATACAAATTCACCACGCCTTATCATCCACAAACAAATGGACTGGTTGAGAGGTTTAACAAAACCCTCAAAGGAATGATAATGGGACTTCCTGAAAAACTCAGGAGGAGATGGGATGTCCTGTTACCTTGCCTCCTTTTTGCTTACAGGGAGGTACCCCAAAAAGGAGTGGGCTTCAGCCCATTTAAACTCCTATTTGGACACCCTGTAAGAGGTCCTCTAACACTTGTAAAGGAGGATAGGGAACAACCTTTAAAAGCTCCTAAGCAAGAAATAGTGGACTATGTACTTGGCCTAAGATCCAGAATGGCTGAGTATATGAAAAAGGCCAGCAAAAACCTTCAGGCCAGCCAAGAGCTCCAAAAGCAATGGCATGACCAGAAGGCTATTCTGATTCAGTACCAACCAGGGCAGAAAGTGTGGGTCTTGGAGCCTGTGGCCCCAAGAGCACTCCAAGACAAATGGAGTGGTCCCCTTATTATTGTTGAGAAAAATGGAGAAGTCACCTACTTGGTTGACTTGGGCACTGCCAGGAGTCCCCTTAGGGTGCTCGATGTCAATCGCCTGTAACACTACTATGACAGGGCTGATCTCACCCTGCTCATGGCAACAGATGAAGGACAGGAAGAAGAGAGTGACCCTCTCCCTGATCTCTTCTCTTCCACAGAACAAGATGCTCCAGTAGAAGGTGTAGTTTTGGCAGATTGTCTTACTGCTGAGCAGAAAGACCACTGCATAAATCTCCTGGGTTAGTTTTCTGAACTCTTCTCTACTGTGCCAGGCACCACTTCTTGGTATGAGCACACTATAGATACTGGAGACAGCTTGCCTGTCAAAAGTAAGATCTATAGGCAGCCTGACCATGTCAGGTACTGCATAAAACAAGAAGTTCAGAAAATGCTTAAACTGGGAGTGGTTGAGCACTCTGAAAGTCCATGGGCCTCTCCTGTGGTACTTGTACCAAAACCTCATTCCAAAGATGGAAAAAAGGAAATGATATTTTGTGTGGATTACAGAGGTCTCAACCAGGTAACTAAAACTGATGCTCACCCTATAACCAGGGCAGATGAGCTAATAGATACACTGGCATCTGCCAATTATCTAAGCATCTTTGATTTGACTGCAGGGTATTGGCAGATCAAGTTATCAGAGGATGCTAAAGCAAAAACTGCATTTTCGACTATTGGAGGGCACTACCAATTCACAGTAATGCCCTTTGGTTTGAAAAATGCACCTGCCACTTTTCAGAGGCTGGTGAATACAGTCCTGCAAGGGTTGGAGGCTTTTAGTGCAGCATATCTAGATGATATAGCTGTCTTTAGCTCCACCTGGGATGATCACCTGGTCCACCTATGGAAAGTTTTGAAGGCCCTGCAAAAGTCAGGCCTCACTATCAAGGCTTCAAAGTGCCAGACAGGGCAGGGGAAAGTGGTTTATCTGGGACACCTTGTAGGGTGGAGAACAGTTTGCACCACTTCAGGGGAAAATCCAAACTATTATAGATTGGGTTCCCACTACAACTCAGACCCAGGTGAGAGCCTTCTTAGGCCTCACTGGGTATTACAGGAGGTTCATAAAGAACTATGGCTCCATTGCAGCCCCTCTTAATGACCTCACTTCAAAGAAAATGCCTAAAAAGGTATTGTGGACAGCTAGCTGTCAGAAAGCTTTTGAGGAACTGAAACAGGCCATGTGCTCTGCACCTGTCCTAAAAAGCCCATGTTACTCCAAGACATTCATTGTTCAAACTGATGCATCTGAATTGTTGGTCTGCCATAGAGAGGGAGGCCTTTGCTGTGGTCTGGGCACTGAAGAAGTTGAGGCCATACCTGTTTGGCACTCACTTCATTGTTCAGACAGACCACAAACCTCTACTTTGGCTAAAACAAATGAAAGGTGAAAATCCTAAATTGTTGAGGTGGTCCATATCTCTACAGGGAATGGACTATACAGTGGAACATAGACGTGGGAGTACCCACTCCAATGCAGATGGACTCTCCAGATATTTCCACTTAGACAATGAAGCCTCATCAGGTCATGGCTAGTCTTATTGTCCTTCGTTTGGGGGGGGGTTGTGTAGGAAAGTACCATCTTGCCTGGCATGTTACCCCCATATTTCACTGTATATATGTTGTTTTAGTTGTATGTGTCACTGGGACCCTGCCAGCCAGGGCCCCAGTGCTCATAAGTGTGCCCTGTGTGTGTTCCCTGTGTGATGACTAACTGTCTCACTGAGGCTCTGCTAACCAGAACCTCAGTGGTTATGCTCTCTCTTTGCTTTCCAAATTGTCACTAACAGGCTAGTGACCAATTTCACCAATTCACATTGGCATACTGGAACACCTTTATAATTCCCTAGTATATGGTACTGAGGTACCCAGGGTATTGGGGTTCCAGGAGATCCCTATGGGCTGCAGCATTTCTTTTGCCACCCATAGGGAGCTCTGACAATTCTTACACAGGCCTCCCACTGCAGCCTGAGTGAAATAACATCCACGTTATTTCACAGCCATTTACCACTGCACTTAAGTAACTTATAAGTCACCTATATGTCTAACCTTTACCTGGTAAAGGTTGGGTGCTAAGTTACTTAGTGTGTGGGCACCCTGGCACTAGCCAAGGTGCCCCCACATCATTCAGGGCAAATTCCCCGGACTTTGTGAGTGCGGGGACACCATTACACGTGTGCACTGTACATAGGTCACTACCTATGTACAGTGTCACAATGGTAACTCCGAACATGGCCATGTACCATGTCTAAGATCATGGAATTGTCACCCCAATGCCATTCTGGCATTGGGGAGACAATTCCATGATCCCCCGAGTCTTTAGCACAGACCCGGGTACTGCCAAACTACCTTTCCCGGGGTTTCACTGCACCTGCTGCTGCTGCCAACCCCTCAGACAGGTTTCTGCCCTCCTGGGGTCCAGCCAGGCTTGGCCCAGGAAGGCAGAACAAAGGACTTCCTCAGAGAGAGGGGAAAAGGTGTTAGGGCTGGGCAGGAGTAGCCTCCCCCAGCCTCTGGAAATGCTTTGATGGGCACAGATGGTGCCCATCTCTGCATAAGCCAGTCTACACCGGTTCAGGGATCCCCCAGCCCTGCTCTGGCGCGAAACTGGACAAAGGAAAGGGAAGTGATCACTCCCCTGACCTGCACCTCCCAGGGGAGGTGCCCAGAGCTCCTCCAGTGTGCTCCAGACCTCTGCCATCTTGGAAACAGAGGTGCTGCTGGCACACTGGACTGCTCTGAGTGGCCATGGCCAGCAGGTGACGTCAGAGATTCCTTCTGATAGGCTCTTACCTGTGTTGCTAGCCTATCCTCCTTCCTAGGTAGCCAAACCTCCTTTTCTGGCTATTTAGGGTCTCTGCTTTGGGGAATTCTTTAGATAATGAATGCAAGAGCTCTTCAGAGTTCCTCTGCATCTCTCTCTTCACCTTCTGCCAAGGAATCGAACGCTGACTGCTCTGGACGCCTGAAAAACCGCAACAAAGTAGCAAAGACGACTACTGCAACCTTGTATCGCTGATCCGGCCGCCTTCTCGACTGTTTTCCTGGTGGTGCATGCTTTGGGGGTAGTCTGCCTCCTCTCTGCACTAGAAGCTCCGAAGAAATCTCCCGTGGGTCGACGGAATCTTCCCCCTGCAACCGCAGGCAACAATAGACTGCATCACCGGTCCTCTGGGTCCCCTCTCAGCACGACGAGCGTGGTCCCTGGAACTCAGCAACTCTGTCCAAGTGACTCCCACAGTCCAGTGACTCTTCAGTCCAAGTTTGGTGGAGGTAAGTCCTTGCCTCCCCACGCTAGACTGCATTGCTGGGTACAGCGTGATTTGCAGCTGCTCCGGCTCCTGTGCACTCTTCCAGGCTTTCCTTTGTGCACAGCCAAGCCTGGGTCCCCGACACTCTAACCTGCAGTGCACAGCCTCCTGAGTTGTCCTCCGGTGTCGTGGGATCTTCTTTTGTGACTTCGGGTGAGCTCCGGTTCACTCCTCTTCGTAGTGCTTGTTCCGGCACTTCTGCAGGTGCTGCCTGCTGTTGAGAGGGCTCCTTGTCTTGCTGGGTGCCCCCTCTGTCTTCTCACGCAATTGGGACATCCTGGTCCCTCCTGGGCCACACCAGCATCCAAAAACCCTAACCGCGACCCTTGCAGCTAGCAAGGCTTGTTTGCAGTCTTTCTGCGTGGGAACACCTCTGCAAGTCCTCTTCATTCTTGCAGAATCCACAGCTTCTACCATCCGGTGGCAGCTTCTTTGCATCCTCAGCTGGCATTTCCTGGGCATCTGCCCAATCTCGACTTTGTCGCGACACTTGGACTTGGACCCCTTGTTCCACAGGTACTCTCGTCCGGAAATCCACCTTTGTTGCATTGCTGGTGTTGGTCTTCCTTGCAGAATTTTCCTATCACGACTTCTGTGCTCTCTGGGGAACTTAAGTGCACTTTACACCTACTTTTCAGGGTCTTGGGGTGGGCTATTTTTCTAACCCTCACTGTTTTCTTACAGTCCCAGCGACCCTCTACAAGCTCACATAGGTTTGGGGTCCATTCGTGGTTCGCATTCCACTCTTGGAGTATTATGGTTTGTGTTGCCCCTATACCTATGTGCTCTCATTACAATCCATTGTGACTGTACATTGCTTGCATTACTTCCTTTTGCTATTACTGCATATTTTTGGTATTGTGTACATATATCTTGTGTATATTTGCTATCCTCATACTGAGGGTACTCACTGAGATACTTTTGGCATATTGTCATAAAAATAAAGTAGCTTTATTTTTAGTATATCTGTGTATTGTGTTTTCTTATGATATTGTACATATGACACCAGTGGTATAGTGGGAGCTTTGCATGTCTCCTAGTTCAGCCTAAGCTGCTCTGCTAAGCTACCCTTTTCTATCAGCCTAAGCTGCTAGAACACCTCTTCTACACTAATAAGGGATACCTGGACCTGGTGCAGAGTGTAAGTACCCTTTGGTACTCACTACAAGCCAGGCCAGCCTCCTACAAGCACCAGCTAGCCTAAAGAGACCAGGCTGACTTTTAAGCTTTGGTAGTGCCTGGAGCCCAGGATTTACTGATATATTCCGAAGCTTCTGTCAAAATGGCTGGATAACACTGGGAAGTCCTGCTACTTTCCTGGCAGTTAGAAAAAGAGTATTGTTCAGAATTGGATTGTGTTCATGTCCTTCCGTATTCAGGAGATGTTCATGAAAGGAGTGAAGGAGAAAGGGGAAGTCTATCATGAGTTCTAGTAGGGGAGGGTAACATACCTGTGATTGCCAGAATGGGACGACCACAGCTATAATAACATTCTGACAACAAACCTGGGACAGGACTCTGTTGATCATCAGGAAAGGTGGAAAGGCACAGTTGATTGTCTGGGACAAGTCCTGAAGAAAAGCATCCATCGCTATTGCTAAAGGATCTGGTTACTAGCTGAAGAACTGGGGAAGATGTGAGTTTAACCAGGAGGCAAAGAGATCTATCTGAAGAGGTCCCTATTTGTGGATTAGCATATTGAAGACTGATGGATGGAGCTTCCAATTGCTGGAGTCATGCAGGTGGCGAGAATATAAATCTGCCACAGTATTGAGATTGCCTGGTAAGTATTCTGCGTGAACAGAAATCTTGTGCAGAAGGGCAAAATTCCCCAAAACGTTTTGCTAATTCCGCTAAGGGCATTGACATGGTGCCGTGGAGGTAATTGATGTAATTTACTGGTGAAAGGTTGTCCATTCAAAGAAGAATGGAACATTGAGCTGTCTTTTGCAAAACGTTTGATTGCAAAGGAGCCTGCAAGCCTTTCTAAATGGTTGATGTGCAATGATGACTCCTGTAGAAACCATGCACCTCCAGTTGATATCTGAGCACACCGGGCACCCCAACCCACCAGGCTTGCATCAGATTCTAACACTAGATTTAGGGCTGAAGCAAAGATAGTCCTGCCATTCCAGGCGTCTAAGTGGTCTAGCCACCATTGAAGTTCTAGACGGGATTTGTGGTTGAGGGCAATAGAGTCGAATAAACAAGTCCTCTGTGTAAGCGTCAAAGTTTTAGGCCCATATTTATACTTTTTGACGCAAAACTGCACCAACGCAGTTTTGCGTCAAAAAAATTAGCGCCGGCTAACGCCATTCTGAAGCGCCATGCGGGCGCCGTATTTATTGAATGACGTTAGCCAGCGTTAGCCGCCGGCGCTGTCTGGTGTGCGTTAAAAAAAATGACGTACACCAGGCAGCGCCGGCGTAGGGGGAAAATGGCGTATGGGCGTCCAGAAATGGTGCAAGTCAGGCTGAGGCAAAAAAATCGCCACAACCCGATTTGCGCCATTTTTTGACGACGCCCATCCCCCATTGAAATGACACCTGTCTTAGCAAAGACAGGAGTCGTGCCCCCTTGCCCAATGGCCATGCCCAGGGGACTTCTGTCCCCTGGGCATGGTCATTGGGCATAGTGGCATGTAGGGGGGCACAAATCAGGCCCCCCTATGCCACAAAAAAAAAAAAAAAAACTTACCTGGACTTACCTTAATGTCCCTGGGGTGGGTCCCTCCATCCTTGGGTGTCCTCCTGGGGTGGGCAAGGGTGGCAGGGGGTGTCCCTGGGGGCAGGGGAGGGCACCTCTGGGCTCATTCTGAGCCCACAGGTCCCTTAACGCCTGCCCTGACCCAGGAGCTAAAATCCAGCGCAAATGCGGGTTTTTTAGTCCCGCCCACTCCCGGGCGTCATTTTTGCCTGGGAGTATAAATACGACGCATAGGCATCGGAGTCATTTTTTAAGACGGGAACGCCTACCTTGCATATCATTAACGCAAGGAAGGTGTTCACGCAAAAAAATTACGCTAACTCCATGAACTTTGGCGCTAGACGCGTCTAACGCCAAAGTATAAATATGGAGTTAGTTTTGCGTCGAATTTGCGTCGAAAAAAACGACGCAAATTCGGCGCAAACGGAGTATAAATATGCCCCTTAATGTTTGGAGTGCTCAATAGTGCAGAGGACCTGTGAAAATAGCGTGAATCGATGAGGAAAGCAACAGGACAATCCTTGCAAGAGGTCTTTGGTAGATGGTAGGAAGGCATAAAGAGGTGGATATTTCTGACTTTATTGCTTTAACTATTGATTGGGGCAAATGGAGAGTTGCGTCTGTAGAGCTTATGAAGAAGCCTAAAAATTCAATGGGCTTATATACAATTCTTTTGACCCGCCGGTACATCACTTTTTATATGGGCAAAAGTGATGCACTGGCAGCACAATGGGCTTGTAAATAAGCCCCCAAGTGTTGAAAGAGAGTTAGAACCGATTTCCCCTTGCTTATAAGGAAACCAAGCTCTGCAAGAAGAGAGCAGGTGATGTGTCTGTGGATGTGAAGTGTTTGATTGTTTTGACAAATCAGAAGGATATCATCCAGATTCATAATTAATCTGATACCCTTAGACCTGAGCTGGGCATGACTGGTTTCATCAGTTTGGTGAAACCCTAGGGTCCGGATGAAAGTCCGAAAGCAAGAGAAGAGAATTGTTAGGTTTTCCCCGGCCATTGGAATTAAAAGAACTTCCTGTGATCTTGCTGGATAGGGATAGTGAGGTATGCATATTGTAAGCCAAACATACCATCCGTTCGTTCTGTAATAGAGCATTTCTGAGATGTGAAATGGTCTCCATTTTGAAATGGCGATACACTACAAACTGATTGAAGTGTTTGAGGTTTATGGCTGGCCTCATTTCCTTGTTTTTCTTTTGAACTAAAAAAATTGAACTCAAGAAACCTGAAGGATGTAGGTAAGTGGACTGGATGGTGTTTGTGTGCAAGAGAGAGAGAATTTCTTGGGAAACTGGGGATGTCATTTCGGTAGAGAATTTTAGCAAAGGGGGGAGAAAATTTTGAAAAGGCATTTCATAACTATTGAATAACCCAAACCTGTGTTTAGTGCCAATGGGTTGGAAGTGATAGTTCTCCATTTGTGAAGAAAGAACCTTAGTCGACCACTACTGAAAATAGGGCAGAAGGTATACTTACTCGCAGGATGAGAAGTCTGGAAGCTTCTTTGTCTGTGTCCGCGATAGCCTCATGACCTCTGAGGCTAGAATTGCAGTCGGAACTCTGGACTCTTGTCCAAAGAGTTGAAGGTTGTGACATACTTGCTGAGCTCCTTCATAAATGAATCTCCAAATAGTAAACTATCGGCCTTGATGTCAGGTCCATTGTTGCAAGATTTGCCAATTTGGAGTCCAATTTAAGCAACAAACCCTTGCGCCTTTCCTGAGCCATTGCTGAATTGGTGTTACCCAAATGCTTGAATGCTCTTTGTACCCACATTGACAGCTTCTGCATTGATGGAGGCATTATCAAGTTAGGCTGTTTCACCAATGTCACAAATGCGTGATAAGGGACCAACGATGTCCAGCATTTTGTCTTGGCAAGTGCACCATACTTTATCAATGCCTTTGAGTTCATCCTTGCTGAATTTATAAAAGAAGGTTAAAATTGTGGGATCTATGGTAGGTGTAGAGGTTATAGGAAAAGCAAGAGTAGGTCTGGGGCACTCAGACTTCAGTTTAGCTATTGTTTGTTAATCAAGAGGTAAAAGTAATCTGGTGGTAATATATTCCCACACATATTCCGAAGGTAGCCACTCTTTAGAGTTGGGGTGGTGAATTAGTTTAGGGTCGAACATGACTTTGCCTTCCGCTTCAAGGAGTGTTTTAAAATGAAGTGGATCATTAGAGGCAAGGGATAATTTTTGTTTCTTAGGTTGAAAACCAAGCCAAAAGTCAGAATTATCTAATCCATAGGGATCGTTATCAGTCAGGATCACCCATATCATCATCAGTATCCGGAATAATGAATATAACAATTGTATGTGCACTGTGCTCTTCGTGCTATGATATATTTTTGCTTGTAGCAGCAGATATGTTCCCTCCTTGGAAGGAGGCCTAGAAGGAACTTCTTCCTCTAACCCATGTGAGGAAGCCTCACCTTCCATAAGAACAGTTTTTGCCTTAGGAATGCTCAAGTGCTGAGCCTGGGAAGCCACTGTGGCTTTGCATTTTCTGCCTTCATCTGCAGATGAGACCATGTTAGGTTGTAACATAAGGGACAAAACAGCATTTATAGTTTTTGAGTGACTTTGTTCATAGAAGCGAAAACAGCTTGGGCTACTAAGGATTGAATAAAGTAATTCAGAATATTTTTGAGATCCTCCTCATTCTCATTAATTTCCTCCAAAAACGAAGGATTGCTCAACTCCATATTTGAGGAAAAAAACACGCTTTGAAATGTACCTGGAAAACAAAAGGTTAATTTTTAAAGCCAAAACAGATTGTGAGTAGCTTTCCTGAGGGAGGAGGAATCATGTAGCCAAGAAAATAAGGAAAAGGTGGTACCAGGGAGAAGGCTGTGCCCCCAAATGTGATGAGGAGTTGGACTGATGGAAGGCCAGGCTCCTAAGAGAGAGACTCTGCTCACAGAAATGGAGTTGAGGAAACACAGTGGTTGCACTCGTTCAAGTGATGAGGTTCCAGAAAATTCATTAGGTATTTAAATTGTAGCGCTGAGCCAAGGAATGACATATGCAACCATAATAAAAAGGGGGACCAGAGAGACAGCTTGAAGCACGCACACCGTGGTGTGAAAAGAACTGTGAGTTTGCAAGTGTAACTACAGTGGAGCCAACTACCAAGTCTAACTTACAACATACAAGATATTAGCCACATTGTAGTCAAACTGCGAGCAGATTTGGAAAATGTGTACTTATCTTGAGTGCAAGCAGCAAGGAAAAAGGGCTCCTTGCAGTCAAGTTAGGTGTATTATGGTGTTCCTCGATACTGATGGGTACAATATGTTAATGCTGTTATCTATTGGCCTTCTGGCTCCCCTTGACCTCATGGGATTTGTAGTTTTCTCATTCATTCACTGCTGTTATTAAGAAAAGCAAGTCTAGTGAAGCATAATATGAGCCTCAAAATTTGACATAAAAGTTTGTACAGCTTAGGTGCAACTTATAGGTGTAAATGTTCAAAAACGGTGTGTGCTCCAAGTGCACCATAGCTGAGTAGAGGTATTAAACACATTATAAATGTGTGTATTCAAGAGTAACTCAGTGTGCATGTGAGAGTTGACTTGCATTCCATATGTTCCATACAAATTTTTTGTTTTGCAGAATTTTTTTTCAACAGGAGTAAGATTCTACATAGTAGATGCTAACTTTTGTAAGCAGCTTTGATTTACTAGATAGAATAGTGTCACCGTGATAATTTATACTTAACATGGAAGGTTATATGCATTGGATGCTAAGCTTGTAAGTGCACTTTTTTTGCTTCTGAAGATGAGCTAACTGCAAATGTTTCACTGCAGTGTGAAGGGTGCAGGGAGTATGATCTTTAGCATGTTCAGATCTTGGTTATTTTTTAGCAAACAGTGTCTTTTTTTACACCTGTTGTATAGATTGTACGCTGTTTGTTACTAGATGCTTTTAAATATCTGTAGTGTTCTTGATGAGAGTTTCACTATTTGCAAACAGTGTGGTATTGAATGAACCCTCTCCATAGAGTAAACACTATTTGCAGTACTCAGTTCTCTACTGATAGCAACTTAATTTCCTAATGTAGATTTGGTGTGTGTCAGGGGTTTGATACAGATAAAAGCTGTCCATAGTAGGGCATGTTTTGAAATTGACATTCACTATTACTCTGAACAGTTATATACAGATTGAACACCATACTCAATAAGAGTTTCCCATATAGCTATGGTTGTTTGTTAATGTGATCTAGGCTACATGCAAAGACATAGCAATTGATATAGCAATATGCAGTGAGACCATGGTTGGATGATATCACCAGTGATTTCATCAGTGATGTAATTTGAGATGTAATTTGAGATGTAATCAGTGACAATGTAAATGATGTCATGGAACATGTCATGAGTGATGTCATATGTGAAGGCATAAGCAGTGCATGGCGGGGGCCCAAGTAATAGTTAGCACTCTAACTATAACCACTGTGTTTCTGTGTTTGTTTAGTTCAAAATGTGAATATTGTCACTGACAAATTCATCTAACTATAATGTTCCTTTAACCTCTGGTTTATTGAATTAATTTTTAATATTTTAAAAAATAATAAACAGATATTTTTATGACACCTAACTACAACATTAATTTAACCTTTGTTTTTTCAGTGAATTTCAAGGGCTTTTTAATAGGAAATTAATTTGTTATGTAGTTCTAATCTACAATAGTAGTGAATAAAACATGATTGGATTTAATTTTGTTGTTTTTAAAAGTGATGGCTCTCATGAGACCCTCGCGAGAGCCAGGTGCACAATCTGCTATGTGGACTCCGAGAGGAATGTACTTCATGTTTGGTTCTCATGCACCACTCATGAGGTTGTACATTTAGAATTAAGTCAATTACAGTGTTTCACTATAATGTTGAACAAAATAGAACATAACAAATGGTACAAAAATGAACTGTGTACTGTTCTATAAAAGATATAAAGATGGTACTTTTTTACAGTCTTACAAAACACCCATGAGGCACTCTTGTGAGAGGTCCGGGAAAGGAAGCAAACCTAAGGAAGAATTCTTATTGGTTCATATGGATTGCCTTGTTTAGAAGAAGTAGATGCGGTTCATTTCACTTTTGGACTTGGTGAGAGTAGACGTATCAGGATTTTTTTCCTTTCCTGTTTGGCTTTAAAGAGAAGGATGTCTTCACCTTATTCAGATGAACAGCCAGGAGCTCCTGCACCAGCTCACCCATCTTAACCCCACTTCATAGATTTTTTTTTGTGTGTAATGAATCCAACTGAGTAGAAATAAAATGAGATAATTATGCAATAACACCAAACATGAGAACTGACAGGTCCCACCAAGTTACAGCAAACGCTGCTTGCGGTGAGGGAAAACTGTCAAACAGCTCTCCTTCACTGGGAGTGGAGGATTCCTCTGTTTCCCTGACCGCGAGATGCAGGCAGGGAAACAGAGGAAGCATTGTTCTCACAGACAGGGTGCTGCTTTAGGAGCTTTCTCTCTGTGACATCAAAATCAGCTCCCACAGGAGGTGGGGAGCTGGCTAGGATGGCGGGGGGCTTCGACTCCCCCACGGTCACCAATATTGTGACTGAGTGCCGTGGAGGGCAGCCAGGTCACATGGCCGGGCCCTGGGGGATGAAGTCCCCGGGGTGGACATCGGCTGTGTGGAGGAGGCTTATGTTGCCTAATTCCCCCAAAAACAATATAATTATGGTAGGCCCCAGTGGATGGTGTCCTTAGGGCCGAGATTGGCCTGGGAAGGGGGGAGCTGCACACCCCCCAAAAAATATATTTAAGCCTGGCCTCCACGGATGGGGACCTGGTGGCCAATGCTGGCCTCGGGGCTGGACCCCAAGGGATGGGGCCCCCAGAGCCAAGACCTACCTGGGGAGGGAGCTGCAGGGCTGCCCTCCCCAAAAATAGAATTAAATATTTAGGCTGGGCCCCAGTGAATGGGGTCCGCGGGGCCAAGATCAGCCTGGCAGAGGACCACGCAGCCCCCCTCCATAAAAGAAAATTAATTATTTAGGCCTGGCTTTAAGGGATGGGGTCCCTAGGAAGAAGATTGGCATGGGGGGTGGCACTGCGCTGCCCTACTCCCAAAAGAAAAAGAACATTTAGGCTGGGCCCTGGAGTACGGGGTCCATGGGGTCAAGATTGGCCGGTGGGAGGAGGGCATATGGGCCTGCGGACAACCCTCCCTGTGGACTGCACAGAGTTAGGTAGTTATAGGAATTGGCTGCAGGTTTTGGCCACAGACCAGGTTGTCCCCTGCTGTGCATAACCAAAGGCAGTGCGCTGTGTGGGGTTGGGTGGTTAGAGGGCTTGGCCACAGAGTCTGGCTGCACGCCGTGGGCAAAGCAGGCTTGGGTAGTTATAAGAGTTGGCTTAGGCCTCCCAAATAGTCACAGACACAGCCACTCACTTATGCATACAGCCACTCATACACCCACTCACTAACACACACAGTCACTTACCCATACAGCTACTTACTCATCCAAACACTCTCCCATACAGCAAATAACTCAACGACTCACTCACCCATAGACCCACTTGCACACCCACTCACACATCCATACAACCACTTACAATCACTGGCTGGATGATGTCATCAGTGATCAGTGATGTAATTTGAGATGTCATCAGTGATGTCATCAGTTATGTCATGCACCATGTCACGAGTGATGTAATATGTGAGGTCATTAGCAGTGCATTATGGGTGAGCAAGTTATAATTGTCTCAGGTAACTATAACTACTCAATTTCTATGGTTTTGTACGTGTGAAATGTGAGCCTAACTATAACATCCCTGAAACATTTGTTTTTTTCAGTGAATATATATATCTACATTTGGTGAGGGCTCAAGGTATAGGTATCTAAGAGCACAAGTTATAGTTACTTGAAATAACGCTAACTATAACATCAACTTATTTATCCAAGAAAAAAACACAGTTTATCACACAATGTTTATTCAACTGGAGTACTTTCTACTGCCTAATTAGTAATTGCTATCTCGTTGAACAAATGTATAGTGCATATTCCAAACTACAGCTGTGTAAAGAACCATGAGATAATGTCTCCATTTAACTTGTGTGTCTGTCATTTTGGCAATGTGATTGTTCCTTGAGCGTCTTCATACAGAAATATGCCATACCACGAATCCTTGTGTAAAGAATACAACAAAACTACCAAGAGTTGAATCTCCACCAACCAAGGGCACTTCCTCTTAATTATATGCAGCAAGTACTTTTCTGTTTGGAGGAGATGCACTCTTATTCCTTTGCATTAAGACCGCATCTCGAAAATCCTCGGGAAACAGCTCTGGGATCTTTTTAGTGAGCTGTCCATCATCCTGGAAAATGGTGGGAAGACGTTGCATAACACTAAAGCAAGGTTCTTCAAACTGGGAGGAGAGCACCCCTCTGGGAGCCTCACGTCATCCAGGGGTGCCCCGGGTTCTGGCCAAAAGAAGCATTATGCAGTTAAGAGCGCTTTGTTTTAAGCAGAAAATCATTGTATTTTTTTTAAAAGCTAAGAGAACTTACCTGCAATGTTTAAAAAAGTCTAGACATATATTAAAATACTGCCAACTTAAGAAACTAATGGTGAAAATTTCTGAGGGGGCAGGCCTGATGATTTTTTTTCCCAGTTGGGGGGCATAGCATTAAACAGTTTGAAAACCACTGCACTAAGGTTTATGTGGCGGTGCCAAATGGGTGGTGCTTCTAGGTAATTTTATATACTCCTAGTGGTTAAAAGCAAGAACGGCACTCTTTTGTCCCAACAGCACATCACAAGAAAGGACCCACTCATTACAGTCACTGCATAAGATATTGTGATCTAAAGAGTAATGATGTAAACACCTACAAGTCACATTTTGAACAGCAGGGGAGCCTAAGGGCCCCCGTGGTCCATGCGAGCTCCTCACCTCCAGTGGGTGCCGGCTTTGCTCCTACACGCAGGGAGCAACTATAAAAGCTCCTCCCCACTTGTGGGAGCAATCCTATCATCTGTTTTCCAAAACACATGAAAAGTCCACTCCAGCAGTCTGGAGCAGTTTTCTTGCTCCTACCCACTGGGAGTGGACTTACAGGATGCTCTTGCTTGGCGGGAGCTGTTAATGATCTCGCCAAGCAAAATCAAACTGCCATCTATCGAGGGAGGCACCTCGGAAGATAAGGAGCAGTCCTGCGGGGTGGTGGTACCGGAGCAATTAATGGGTCCAGCAGGGGGGCCACGCACCCCCCTCCTTTAATTTGCACAGGGAACCCCAGAGATCTGGTGTCCCCCGGGCTTTATATGGCTAGGGAAAGGGACTACACAGCCCCACCACCTGCTTTATTTTGATTTCTGTCCCTGAGGAGGTGGTGGTCCCTGGAGCACAACATGGCTAAGGAGGCAGGCCCACCCGGCACCCTTACAATTATTTAAACAAAGTCCTGGAGAGGTGGTGGTCTCTGGGGCTCCAAAGAGCCACAGGAGGGGGGTCTGTGTGTCCCCCCTCCAATATGTTATTTAAGCCCGGGACTTATTAGCCTATGGAGAGGAGTCTGCATCGCCCCCCTCCAATATGGAAATAAAGCCCTGGGAGGTGGTGGTCCTCGGGATTCAAAAGACCCTTAGGAGGGGTATGTGTGTGCAAGCTTCATACTTTTTTAAATATCCTTTATACCCCTAGGATCTGGCCCACCTGGGGGCTTAAACTGTAAACAATCACAGGAGCCTGTGCTTGTTTTGTTTTTTTGACAGTCTTGCCAGAGATTCACAGATCCTCTGTGATTCCATGGCAAAATTGAAAGGAAAATACATTTTTGAACCCTGGCTGGTTCCCAGGGGGGCCTCAGTACCAGGGCTAGGGGGTCAGGGTATTTCTGCCCTGCCCTCTTTTCTTTATTTTTAGGGGTGTTTTGTGTTCTATGCTGAGTTTGAGTCCCAAAATGGCTGTCCGCCAGTGCTTAATTTGTGCTTGCTGTTTCCGGTGCTGAGCACTGGCACTTATTTTTGAGAGTTGAGGCTTACTCTTCTACTTCGAGCAAAAGACACATTTGGTGAAGACGGAGGAAGGGAAAAATGAAAAAGCGTCACAAACGTCCGTGAGACACTCTTGCGAGGGGTGAAGGAGAGGTTTATTTCACTATTGGACTATGGTGAGAGTGGACGTGTTTGGCTTACTCTTCTTTTCGGTCTGGCTTTGAAGAGAAGGATGACATTATCTGATTCAGATGAACAGGGGTTTCTGCACCAGCTCAGCCACCTCAACCCCACATCCTAGGGGTTTTTATATGTGTAATGAATCCAACATATCGACTGGGTAGAAATAAAATGAGACAATTCTGCAATAACACCAAAAAAACATCAGATACATTATCTTATCAATTGTAATACAAAGTTTGATACACATGTAATTGGTTGTGGATGCAACATAATTTACGTAGGCAGTATGATCAGGTCTCTGAAGTCCCACATCCAGGGACATGTCAGGGCATTTAGAAAGAGGGATATGATATACCCTATGACCTTTCACTTTATGAAACTATATGAAACTAATGCTGAGATCTGTTTTCATGGTATAGATCATACGCCACCCAATGCAAGAGGAGGGGACAGGGAATTGTTTCTGAGATACAATGAGGCAGGGTGGATTTGCCACTTGTGATTTGTTGAAATTTGCCACAACACTGATGATGAATTTCATTATTGTTTTGTAATTCATCACTTTGGGGCTATAGTATGTTCTGACCTCTAGGGAATACAAACTTGAAGTTATCTCACGGCACCACCCACAGAGTGTGGCATAATGAAAGAGCCACAGCTGCCTATGACTGGTGTATGCCTTTGGTCTCATTAGGTATGAAAGTGGATACTTATGTATAGCCCCATACTCTATGAATGACAAATCTCTTTTGGAAATGAGTGGGTTAATTTCCCACGTCTCTTTTTTTTCTCCTTTTTCCTCTTTGTTTTTTGCCTGATTTATTCTACTTTTTTTCTCCCTCTTCCTCTCCTTTCTTGTGATTAAGGATCCTTTTTGGTATCTTGAGTTACTGATATACGAATTTTCAATTGCCCTGGGCAATCTGAGTGTGCAATAATGAGAACATAAATGTGGGCAGTAATCAGGATTCTTGTGCAATTGGCAATTATTTGTTGCACTCTCAGTGCCCCTTATTAATTTATTTTATACATAATAGTGTTAATGGGTTATTGATCAGAGTGTGTGGTTCGTGATTCAGGAACGGAGGAGCACAATTTGTTAGCTGTTCAAATTATGCATAACTTGGCCCATTTTCGAAAAGGTAATATCACAGCCCGATCAGAGTGATACGACTTTCTTGTATTGTGCAATTGGGTTCGGGACTTGGGAATGGAGGAGTGTGATTTGCTTATCTTTTAATATTTTGTAAGATTTGGATAATATTTTCTTTGAAAGGACAATGTCAAAGCCTGATATGAGTGATATGGTTATCACACAAAGTGCGATTGGGTTTGAGAATTCCAACTCAGCACTTCACTCACTGCTACATTACTCTTGCAAGTTTCTTTTTCTTGCTTTTTCCCCCGTTGTTTGAGTCCCTTCTCCTTGATTTTACCCTATACTCACTGCTTTCTCCCTGCTTTTCCCCCCATTTTTGTGTGCCTTCCTGTTTCTTTTCCCTCGTTTTCACTGCTTTCTGCATGCTTTTCATCCATTTTTTATGTACTGCCTCTTTGCTTTTTACCCACTTTTTGGAGTGCCTACTGCTTGCTTTTCCCTCATTTTTACTGCTTTCCCCTTGCTTTTTCCCTCATTTTTGAGTGCCTCCTCCTTGCTGTTTCTCACATGTTTTATGCAGCTTCCCCATGGAACTTAGGACCATCAGCACTTCTGGAATTCCTAAGGGCTCTCAAGACCTGGATGTTCGAATGAGCTTTTGGGACCTGCAAGCGCTTGGATACCCATTTGGGTGATTAGCTGTGCTTTACAAATCCTGATTGATTGATTGACTTGGAATCCTGAGCCTAGTCTCATTAATGAAACTTGTTTGCTACCACATTTGAAAATGACTGACTTGTTCTCTTCAACAATGGCGGACCGCTACCTCAGGTCTCTTAGGGGTTCAATATATGTGGTTGATGAGGGATTACTTGAGCTGGACAGTTTGGTGGACTGATTTCTTTCTTTTTTGGGATCTACCCGGTGTGACTTGTACATCATTCGAGACACAGACTGAGGTAAGAAGATATATCTCTTGAAGCATGATCATTTTTTATATTAGATTTAGGCCTATGTGATATAAAACGTTTAGGCTTTTACGACTTTTTAATGTTTTCCGATCATGAATGAAATTATGGAAGCCACACACGCCGCAGTTGACATGTGTGACAGAGAAATACAGCTTTCTGATATGTTAATAATCCTTGATATACTTAGATAAGTTCAACACTTTTTTGGGAGTATTTGAGGGATGTGACATGCGGTCCTGTTTCGGTCAGTGATCATATATTTCATAAATTAATCTTGTGTGAGAATATCAACAATGACCACTTTGGATATCAGAGGTATTTTGAAATATGCAGCAGTGCACTGTGTCTTACCGAGCAATGGTGCACTTGTTGTAATCATAGTTAAATACACATTCTTCAGATACCTTGTAACCTAAACAACCGTGATGGATTGATCAGTGTCGCAGTGCGATGCACCCCATCATACTTTGCAGCAGTACTTGACTCTGAATAGATATTTTCCAATAACTTATTCTTTCTAAGAATATCGACGATGGCTGCATTGAATACCAGTTTTATTTCATGAACAAGGTGTGGCATGATGCATTCTGCTGAGATGTTTGGCTGTTTGGGGATTTTCTTGTAAGTATTCATTTCCCTGATACAGTGTTACCTGGCTTTCTACTGATTGATAGACGTAGTACTCTAATACACATTTTGTTTTGTCACCAGTTAACTCATTAGTGGCCATATTGGACATTAGTTACAGTGTTGTACAATTTGCAACTCAACACACCTAGCCAATATATTTGGTTCTGTTGAGATCGATACAGTTGCTACATGGTGGATACGCCTAATTGCACTGTTGGGATACAGTGTTGCGGAGCAATGTCTCTTGCAAATTAAGGAGCGGCAGACTGTGCATGGCTCGAATGTTGGACCGCTTTGTGCTCTGCTCGCTCATTCTGCTTTCTTCTCCTTTTTCCTCTCCTCTCCATATGTATATCTTTTGTAACTTTTCCTCATTGGTATTATTGTATAGTTTATTCTCAGTTCATTTACATAGGAATTATGTCACTTCACTAGGTGTCAACTATGGGAGCAGCATGGCCAGAAATAAAAAGGATACAAGAGTTGAAACATATCGGGGACTCCACATACATACGAAAATCCATTCATAAAGGAACCTAGATTCACAGGATTTCCATTATGGCATGTTGATTATGCACAATATGAATGGTTTGTATTTATAATCGTTACCATATAAATAACAGATCAGAGGATGGACATATGGGTTTCCAATAATAGGAGCTCATTTCTACTCTTAACCCCTGCTTTCCACCTTTTGGCGCAAAACCCTGTCTACTAATGTTAGCAGGTAGGGTTTTGTGTCAAAAAGCATTGGTTGTTGCTTGGGAGCACCCATGTAATGCCCTCTTGACACTAAGGTGGTCATTATGACATTGGCGGTAAATCCCGCTTACTGCCCAAGTGATGGCCGCCAACAAATCTTCGCGGAGGCGAACATCGGTTCGCCATATTATGACACACACACACTAAACCGACAGAAAACTGCCACAAACACAAATCCACCAGATCAAAGGTAAGTGGTAAAGTGTTGGTGCGAACACCCACACCGTCATGCCAACAAAACAACGCCCTCCACATTATGACCCACAAATCACCATGGCGGACATTCAACAGCGGTAAACTATTGGCAGTACACATCAGCTCGGTCAGAATGGCCACCTTAATACAAAACAACACAACATTGGCCAAAACGTTAACCACACACCTGACACTGAGACACACACCACAGCTACCCACCCACAGCACCATAAAACACACACCCACATTACCCAAAACCCTTTAGGAACATGAAAAATAGTCAAGAAACAGGCAAATCACAGAAACAACTTCCCACACCACTGACACCCAGCCATCCATCACGCACCCCACACCCTACACCCCACCACATTAGTCAACACACACTGAACAACACACACTATGTCCCCAGAAAGGCACCCCCATTTCACTGATGAGGAGTTGTGGGTCATGGTGAAGGAAATAGTCAGGGTAGAGACACTTTGGAGCACAGGTACAGCAAATCTCCATTGCAAGGAAGATGGAGCTATGGCGGAGAATCGTGGACTGGGTGAACCCTGTGGGACAGCATCCACAAACAAGGGATGACATCAGGAAGAGGTGGAATGACTCATTGGGGAAGGTACGCAGCAAGGCACCAGCTCACCATCCAGAGGACTGGCAGTGGACCCTCACCTCCTCCCCCACTGCTGACAGCATGGGAGGAGCAAGTTTTGGCAATACAGCATCCTGAGGGACTCACTGGAGTTGCCGGAGGACTGGGTACTGGTGAGTCAACATTTACTACCTATCACCCCCCCATACCTGCATGCCATCTCACCCCCTCACCATGACTCCCAACACTCCACTCCATCCCACACAGTGCACCTAAACATATGACTAATCCCAATGCCGAGCCCTGCATGCCATACCCACTGCATGTACAGCCCTCCCAGCCCTGCATGTACACCCACCACCTATGCATGATTGGCATGGAGAACTAACAATCCCACAGTACATCACCCCATACACAAACAAAGGGAGCAGGGCAATGGCAATGATATAGGGCAAGCCAGGGATGTAGAATATGTCACAGACATGATGCATAATACATCACTTACATCTCCGCAGGTGCCCCAGCCAATCCTAGCGGTGAGGCGGTGCACAGCTATGCAGCCCCCAACAGAAGATGCTCCCAGTGATGACAGTAACTCTGGACATCTGAATGCATTTACTGACCCATCAGGGACCATTGGTCAGTCGGACACCCCAGCCAACTCCCAGTCCCACCCTGTCACCGTTTCCACTTTGAACTGCCCTTTCTCCCCTTCCTATGGCACCTTGGACACTGGACCTGTGCTACAAACAGTCTGGACCAATACCCTGGACTTACCTCTACCATCACCCCATTCCATTGCACTATTCCGTCTATAAATTTCACAACAATAAACTCCCTTGAATACAACTTGAGTGATAGTGCATTATGTGATAAAAATGTGCAATTATGGTGACAGTTACATCTTGTGCAAATGACCTGAACACTGTGATAGCATACAAATAATTACCTGTAGCTGTCTGTAGTCATCACATCGGTACACAGTTGTTATAACACCAACATCTGCAAAATGACAAGGCATAGGTGACTGTCATTTGAGATGCGAAGGAAGTGAATTCCATCCTGCTATAGCCATACTGAAAACGTAAATAATCAGAAGAATGGTCAGTTCCACTGTCTCACCTGTGTGTCATTGGAAGTAACTGATGTTCTGTTGTCCACATCCTCATCCTCTGCCTCCTTATCCTCACTGTCCTCAGGGTTCACTGCTGCCACAGGGGCATTTCCGATCTCCTCCTCCTGCAGATAAGGCACTTGTTGTCTGAGGGCTAGGTTGTGCAACATGCAGCATGCTACAACTATCTGGCATACCTTCTCAGGGGAGTAGCACAGGGATCCACCTGTCAGATGGAGGCATCTAAACCTGGCCTTCAGGAGGTCGACTGTATGTTCTATGATCCGCATAGTTTGCCCATGTGCATCATTATACCAATTCCCAGCCCCGTCCTGGCATTCCTCACAGCAGTCAGGAGCCACAATAGGTTTGTGTAGCCAGAGTCACCTGCAAGTATTGAGGGACAAACATTAGCCTTACACAATGGTATGGGGGATAACTCCTGAAGTCATACACTGACATACATTGGGTGGGGTCTCTGGCTCACCTATTAGCTACACCCTGTGCCTCTGCAGTAGTGCCATCACATTTGGGATGCTGCTATTCCTCAGGACGTACGTGTCATGCACCGAGCCAGGATACTTGGCAGTGACATGGGAGTTATACTGGTCTGCCGGGCACAACATTTGCACATTGAGTGAGTGGAAACTCTTCCGATTCCTGAACACCTGTTCATTGTGCTGAGGGGGGGGAGACAAACGCAATATGTGTTCCGTCAATAGCCCCAATAATATTTGGTATATGTCCCATTGCATAGAATCTGCCTTCACAGTGGCCAAATCTTCAACTTGGGGGAAAGCGATGTAGCTGCACATGTGTTTGACCAGGGCGGACACAACCCTTGCCAGCACGATTGAGAACATTGGCTGTGACATTACTACTGCCAAGCCTGCAGTCACTTGGAAAGAACCAGGTGCCAGGAATTGGAGAACTGATAGATCTTGAACTAGAGGGGGGATCCCAGAGGGATGCCTGATAGCTGATATCAGATCAGGCTCCAATTGTGCACACAGCTCTGTGATTGTGGCCCTGTCCAGTCTATAGGTCAGTTTTATGTGCCTGTCCTCCAGTGTAGCCAAGTCCACAAAGGGTCTGTACACAGGGTCTTGTATCCTCCTCCTATTCCTCCACAGTGGTAGGTATCTAAGGGATACAAGAGTGAGTAGGGTGTTACAACCTGAACAATATAACAACCACCTCAGTGTACATAGAGCATTTATGTGATGGGACAACGTGAATGGCAATGTATGTGCAATTTACAGCAATGACGCAGTTTCTAATATCGGAATGTTGTTCAACACCATAAAATGGCGACTGCATGTCCTGTAGGTATGGACAGGTGGAAGTGAGGTAACTCCGCCGGCGTTGGCCGTTATGGTGGAAGGCGGTCTTGCACCGCTGTGCTATTCCTCATTGGCTAAAATGGGGCTCTATGGAGTACAGTGGCCAATAGGGATCACCGGCAGAGGTGACGGTGTACACCGCCGCAGACGTGACCACCATTTTCTGCCTAAAACCTCACTTAGTTCCTGACTTTCCACAGGAAAACACCTCCACTGCGTGTGCTGCTGTGACCTGTGTCTGGATCCTGCTGTGGCCTGTGTGACAGGGGAAAGGGCCCCTGCCTTCACTTCTGAGTTAGAGCGCTTGGTGGATGGGGTCCTACCCCTCTATGGACTGCTGTATGGGCCTCCAGACCAACAGGTGAGTACACCATGGGCACGATGCATGTGACAAGTTTGCATGGAGATGTGTGTGCTAGCAGCATGTCAGTTCGGTGGGGGGTATGTCTGGTGGTAGTGTACATGGTGGGTGCCGGGTGATATGTGTGCCAATGGAGATGGAAATGGTATTTGTGGGCCATATGTGTGAGAGGCTGCATTGTATGGTTAATGGTGTCCTCTTGTCGGTATTACTTCTGCAGGTCAGCGCCCATCAGAAGAAGGGATTGTGGTGTGCCATCGCCAAGGATGTGCAGACCCTGTGGGCCTATTGCAGGCGGAGCACCCACTGTAGGAAAAGGTGGGAGGACCTGAGACACTGGGCCCGGTAGACCGCGGAGGCCCAGCTGGGGATGGTCTCCTAACGAGGGCGGCGTGCACGTTGGAACCTGACCCCCCTGATGGCCCGCATACTGGCGGGGACCTACCCAGAGCTGGATGGCTTGATGGCAGCACAGCAGCCACAAGAGGGTGAGTACAGTGAGCATAACAACAATCAGTTAGCAGGTGCCTCTTAAGCCAGCTCAGCCATTGCTGCGTGATCCAGCTCAATGTAAATGGGTGTATAGTAAATTCTAGTAACCTAGCTAGGTTGCATTCCATGTCAGACAGGGCTTAGTGGGTCCCAGGAAGGGTGCAGTTGGCGGTGATTGGCCCTCATCTTGCTGTGGCACCTAGCCAATGGAATGCCAGTGCGATGCATAGTGCACAATCCTGATCCCTGTGTGTGATGGTAATGTGTATGCTAAATGTGGTGCTGGTGCTGTACTTGACCCAGTGCTCCCTTTCTCTCTCTCCCCCTATTTTCGTCTGTCATCGTGTCCATGTGTGCATTAGCATCATCTGGTGGGGGAGCAGAGGCACCGGTGACTGAGGGAGCTGCATCCCACAGGACCCAGGAGGCAGAGTCCACTGACTCAGAGGGGACCAGTGGGATGGAGGGCGAGGGGAGCACCACGGTGGAGACAAGAGGTGACAACTCTGACTCTGATTCCTCCTCTGATGGAAGCTCCCTGGTGGTACCAGCACCGCCCTCCCAGTAGTCCCCAACCGAGATGGCCGTGCCCGCTCACCGAGGAGGGTGGGCATCTCCTTTGACCCAGGCACCTCAGGCTCTGCCCCAGTGAGCCCTGCTGTCCTCAATGAGAAGGCTATTGACCTCCTGAGATCCATCTCTGTAGGGCAGTCTACCATTGTGAATGCCATCCAGGGGCTGGCACCCCAGACGCAGCAATGCAATGCATACCTGGAGGGCATCCACGGTGGCTTGGCGGCCCGACAGAGATCGTTTCAGGCTCTAGCCTCCTCTCTGATGGCAGCCAGTGTCCCTGTTCCTACTGTCCCTTCTCCAACTACCGCTTCCCAGTCCCAGTCTCCTCAACCGCAAACCTATCGCAGGCACAGGTACAGACAAGCATGCACACAAAACATCACACTAGAGTAGCACAGTCCAACACAGGCAGCACACTTCAGGCCACAAGCACTCACACAAACAACAGAAAGTTGCACACACAACCACATCCACTGCCTCCACTGTCTCCCCCTCCTCCTCCTCCTCCCTCACAGTCAGATCCACACTCACACCTGCATGCACTGCATCAACAGCCACCACCACCATCACCACATCAAGCAGCACAAACATCTCACTTGCAGACACCTCAAAAACACCCATCCACGTGTCCCCTTTGTCCTCTCCCACCCTGTCTGCCTCCCCAAGGGACACAAACGCACCCACTCAGACACCCAACATCCATCCACCTCACACACGCACACTGTCCATGCACCTGCACCCAAGTCCAGCAGACGTACACCTCTGTCAACCACTCCCTCCACTCCATTCCTCTTCCCTCATTCCGCCCCAATGCCCCTAAGAAGCTTTTCTTTCACGTCTTGACCTCTTCCCTCCCCCATCAACCCTCCCAGTCCTGCACGTAAGAGCAGGGTCCCAAGGACCCAGCTCAGCACCTCAGCCAAACAGTCTGCCACTGCTCCCATCAATTCATCAGCTGCAGGCACAAAGGGGCCCTAGAGTGTATCGGCTGCCACTCCTTCTGAGAGCACACCTCCTGCTCAGAAAGGGAGGACTAGGGTGGTGAAAAGCAAGGGACTGGAGATGGGGACTGTGGAGGCAACTCCTATTCCTGGAGGCAAGGACACAAGTGACATTTCAAAGGCCAAGGGGCCTTGTCACAAGAGGGGACACATGGCTCCCTTTCCACCACCAGAGATTGCCAAAGATCCCCCTCCACCAGCAAAGGAAGGGAAGGTTCCCACTCAACCACCAATGGAAGGGAAGGTTCCCACTCAAACATCAATGAAAGGCAAGAGGCCCACTCCACCAGCAGAGGGCAAGGAGCCCCCACCTCCAGCACAGGCTCAGCAGCCCTCACCTTCAGCTAAGGCACAGGAGTCCTCACCTCCAGCACAGGCACAGGAGCCCTCACCTCCAGCACAGGCACAGCAGCCCTCACCTCCTGCTGAGGCACAGGAACCCTCACCTCCAGCTGAGGCACAGCAGCCCTCACCTCCAGCTGAGGCACAGGAGCTCTCACCACCAGCACAGGCACAGCAGCCCTCACATCCAGCTGAGGCACAGCAGCCCTCACCTCCAGCACAGGCACAGCAGCCCTCACTCCAGCTGAAGCACAGCAGCCCTCATCTCCAGCTGTCTCACAGGAGCCCTCACCTTCAGCAGAGGGCATGTAGACCAACCTCCAGGGACTGTTGTACAAGGAGCCCCTTCCAGAACCAGTGGGCAAGTTTCCCACTTCAGAGACTGTGGCCTTGCACTCCCACCAAAGACAGATGGGCATGAAGCCCCCACTTCAGCTGAGCTGCCCCTCGCCCCTCCCTCCTCCCTCCTGAGGTGACTGCGTATTTCCAACATGATGCCCCTCAACAGTGGAGTCCGGAGTGTTTCGGGAGTCAAGTTGGACCTTGGACTGTGCCCTGTGGCAACTTTTGTACTTTGGACTGGCCATTGGCCTATTCTGGACATTGTCACCTGCATTTTATTCAATAGACAATATGGTGGGCATCAAATGACAGTGTTTGTTGATAATCATTGTGTCCTTGTTTCATTTTGACGTGTGTCCTTTGACATTGGTTTAACTCTACAGCTGGTTCTGTATATGGTGTGTGTGTGAATGGTGTGTTGTCCATGTGTGTCACTCCCCTTTTCCTCCCTTCCTCCCTTGTGTGCTAGGTGGCTGTACTCACCGTCGTCGTCGGCGTTGGTGTTTCAGGAGGGCCATGGCATAGAAGAGCATTGGGAAGACTTGGCGTTTCGGTTCTATGGTGGTGGCTGAGTCCTCTGTGTACTTGTTGGTGAGTCTTTTGTTTTCTGTGTTCTGTTTCCGCCAGGCTTTTGATGGTGTTGGTACCGCCCCAGAAATCCTGGCGGTTTGCTGTGTTTATAATATGGTGGGCTGTACCTTGTCTTCCGCCTGGCTGTTGATGGCTACCGCCGTGGTCAGTGGTGTTAATGCCCTGGCAGTTGGTGTGGTGCGTTGACTTTCTATAGAAGGTGTCACCGCCATGGTCATAATTTCACGGTAGTTACTGCCAGCCTGTTGGCGGTATTACCGCCACTTTAACAGTCACCACCAATGTCATAATGACCACCTAAGTAACTCAAAGCATTGCTTTGTGCTGGTTTGCATTATTTTTCCTTACAAACCAATGCAAATACCAATTTGCATTGGTGTGTAAATCCTCAAAAAGGTTTTGCATTGGGTTTGTATTACAAAAGTAACACAAACCCAAAACAATACCTTTGTAAATCTTGGCTTTTCTCTCCAAACTTAGGAGAACAGCATGCCTTTCTGCTAACCCTTGTGTAGCTTTTTTATTTCATTTCCACACCTTGCACTTTTTTCTAAAATTCCAACACTAAGCTAATCAGAGCACTAATTCCTGCGAGAGCATGAAGGCTCATGGGAAAAATGGGCCTCTCAGCCAATCACAGGCCTCCATTTTTAAATTTGTGTTCCCATGGAAGTCTTGTGAGCCTACCCGTCTGCAGACGAAGATCTAGATTCCTACCAAATTTGGTACAATTCCCTTCAACATTTCATTCTGTAGCTGCATGTTGGAAATAGCCCTTTCTGAAAGTTAACCCCAAACTGTTTGCCTTCCTCCTCCTGTTTTTCTGACCCTCTTTTTGTTGGCTTTAGGACTCTGGGCACTTTACCACTGCTAACCAGTGCTAAAGTGCATGAACTCTCTACCCTAAAAATTGGTGTGATTGGCTTACACCTGTTTGGCATAGTTAATTTACCCTTAAGTCCCTTGTAAAGTGATATACCAAATACCTAAGGCCTGTAAACTAAATGCTACTAGTGGGCCTGCAGCACTGATTTCGCCACCCATAGAAGTACCCTTCCAAACCTGTCTCAGGCCCGCCACTGCAGTGCCTGTGTGTGCAGTTCACTGCCACATTGACTCAGCATTACAAACTACTTGCCAAGGCCTAAACTCCCCTTTTACTAAACCTACGTCACTCCCTACGGTAGTCCCTAGGTAGTCCTATTGGCAGGATGCTGTGTATTTAAAAGGTACGCCATGTACTTTCATGTTTTACATGTCCTAGTAGTAACAAACAGCCTATTTTGTTTTTCACTACTGTGAGGGCTACTCCTCCCATACGGTAGAATTGGGAATTCCCATATATAATGTTTAGTGGTCATTTCTGATCTGAAAGGAGTAGCATGGGCATTTGTGGTATGTGTGGAATGGTGGTGAATAATCCTGCTTACTGGTGTAGTTGGAGTTTGTATTACTATTTTAGAAATGCTACTTTTAAAAAGTGGGCATTTCTCTGTGCTTATAACTCTAGTGTTTTACAGCTTGATTCCAATCCACGTCTAGGGCAAAGTAACAGTAACACTTTGTGTATACTTTCCAGAGAGCCACAACACAGGAGTGGCTGGGAGAGGGTGAGGCGAAACACACATACATTGGTATAGGCTGTGAGCTGCCCTCACACAAGGGGCTGATTTACCCTCTACTGATGTCTGGAGCCAGGGCTGGCTTGAAAGGGGCTGTGTTGCACTTGAAAGGTCTCCACTGAAGTCACCCCTTGAACAAAGATACTTTTCAATATAACAGACCACTGAAAAGCAATATTGGCCACCAAAGAGCTGCACGAGTGTTAGTGCTTAGAGTCTACCAGATCAGCACTCCATCTCCCAATGGCCCTATTGCTCTGAGACATATATAATGACACCAAACCATACATGAAAAGGAGTGTTAAAGAAGTCCAGAGAGATTCCTTTGAATGTTCAAGACCGAAATGAAACTAACTTTCTTGAGAGTCACGTCCTATGAGAGTATAATTCTATAATCCAATGATGTGGGAGCTGTGATGTCATGTTACAGTCCAAAAATGTTTTCATTATTAATCATTCGACATCAGCCTGGAACATATTTATTACAGTTTGCCCCATGCTAGCCCTGTCAGTCTATTTTTAAAAACCACATGAGCAGAGAGTTTATCAATTCAACATATATTAAAAATGTGTAGGAATGGCATGGTTACCCCCTTTTTCTGCCTGATGTCAGTCTCTTTGACTGTGTGCACGCGGATCCTGCTAACCAGGACCCCAGTGATTATGCTCTTTTCCCCAAACTCTGTATTTCATCCACAATTGGCACACTGGTGCCCCATTATAAGTCCCTAGTATGTGGTACCTAGGTACCCAGGGCATTGGGGTTCCAGGTGATGTCTATGGGCTGCAGCATATATTTTGTCACCCTTAGAGAGCCAAAGCAAAGGGTTCTGCAGGACTACCATTTCAGCCTGCGTGAAAAGGTGCAAGCACCCTTTCACTGACACTTTTCACTGCACCAGGTCACTTATAATTCACCCCTATGGCAGGCCTTCTATCCCAGAGGGCAGGGTGCAAAGTACTTGTGTGTGAGAGCACCCCTGCACTAGCACTAGCATACCTATGTCCAGCTACATAATGGTAACTCTGGACATATGCATGTTTGGTATCAAACATGTTGGAATCATACCCCAATGCTTTTGCAAGCATTGGTTGTATGATTCCATGCACTCTGGGGGCTCCTTGTAGGACCCCCAGTATTCACATTACAGCCTTCTCAGGGTTTCCTGGCAGCCCAAGAGGCTGCCACGTCCCAGACAGGTTTCTGCCCTCCTGTTGCTTGAGAAGCTCAAGTCCAGGAAACCCCCTGGCAGTGCTTTGAAGGGCACATTTGGTGCCCTCCTTGCATAAACCAGTCTACACTGGTTCAGCGACCCCCAGACCCTGATCTGGCACAAAACTGGACAAAGGAAATGGGAGTGACCACTCCCCTGTCCAACACCACCCCAGGGGTGGTGCTCAGACCTCCTCCAGAGGGTCCCTGGGTTTTGCCATCTTGGATTCAAGGTTGGCAGGGAACTCTGAGAGCATCTGAGTGCCCAGTGCCAGCAGGTGATGTCAGAGTCCCCTCCTGATAGGTGGTCACCCAGCTAGGTGACCAATCCCCCTTTCAGGCCTGTTTAGGGTTTCTCTCTTGGGTGGTTCCTCAGATTCGGATTGCAAGACTCCAGCAGAAATCCTCTGCACTCTCTACTTCAACATCTGGCCGAAGAAACTACATCTGGATGCTCCAAGACCCGACAAGCTGCAAAAAAGAAGCAAGACGCCTTCTGCAACATTGTATCCAAGACTCCTTCCAGCAACTGCAACATTTACCCAGTCGTGCATCCTTTGAGGACAGCTCGTCTTCAGCCTTGTAGGAGGCTGGACTGGCTTGTAGTGAGTACCAAGGGGTACTTACACCTTGCACCAGGCCCAGGTATCCCTTATTAGTGTATAGGGTGTCTAGCAGCTTAGGCTGATAGATAATGGTAGCTTAGCAGAGCAGCTTAGGCTGAACTAGGAGACGAGTGAAGCTCCTACAGTACCACTAGTGTTATATGCACAATATCATAAGAAAGCACAATACACAGATATACTAAAAATAAATGTACTTTATTCTTATGACAATATGCCAAAAGTATCTCAGTGAGTACCCTCAGTATGAGGATAGCAACTATACACAAGCTATATGTACACAATACCAAAAATATGCAGTATAGTATTAGAAAACAGTGCAAACAATGTATAGTTACAATAGGATGCAATGGGGGCACATAGGGATAGGGGCAACACAAACCATATACTCCAAAAGTGGAATGCGAACCACGAATGGACCCCAAACCTATGTGACCTTGTAGACGGTCGCTGGGACTGTAAGAAAACAGTGAGGGTTAGAAAAATAGCCCACCCCAAGACCCTGAAAAGTGAGTGCAAAGTGCACTAAAGTTCCCCAAAGAGCACAGAAGTCGTGATAGGGGAATTCTGCAGGAAAGACCAAAACCAGCAATGCAATAACGATGGATTTCCAGATGAGGGTACCTGTGGAAAAAGGGGACCAAGTCCAAAAGTCACGACCAAGTCGAGAGTGGGCAGATGCCCAGGAAATGCCAGCTGTGGGTGCAAAGAAGCTGCTACTGGACAGTAGAAGCTGAGGATTCTGCAGGAACGACAAGGGCTAGAAACTTCCCCTTTGGAGGATGGATGTCCCACGCCGTGGAGAGTTGTGCAGAAGTGTTTTCCTGAAGAAAGACTGCAAACAAGCCTTGCTAGCTGCAAGTCGTGCGGTTAAGGTTTTTGGATGCTGCTGTGGCCCAGGAGGGACCAGGATGTCGCCAATTGCGTCAGAGGACAGAGGAGGCGCCCAGCAAGACAAGGAGCCCTCTCAGAAGCAGGCAGCACCGGCAGAAGTGCCGGAATAGGCACTACAAAGAGGAGTGAAATGGTGCTCACCCGAAGTTGCACAAAGGAGTCCCACGTCGCCGGAGGACAACTCAGGAGGTCGTGCAATGCAGGTTAGAGTGCTGTGGACCCAGGCTTGGCTGTGCACAAAGGATTTCCGCCGGAAGTGCACAGAGGCCGGAGTAGCTGCAAAAGACGCGGTTCCCAGCAATGCAGTCTGGCGTGGGGAGGCAAGGACTTACCTCCACCAAACTTGGACTGAAGAGTCACTGGACTGTGGGAGTCACTTGGACAGAGTTGCTGGATTCAAGGGACCTCGCTCGTCGTGCTGAGAGGAGACCCAGGGGACTGGTGATGCAGTTCTTTAGTGCCTGCGGTAGCAGGGGGACGATTCCGTCGACCCACGGGAGATTTCTTCAGAGCTTCTAGTGCAGAGAGGAGGCAGACTACCCCCACAGCATGCACCACCAGGAAAGCAGTCGAGAAGGCGGCAGGATCAGCGTTACAGAGTTGCAGTAGTCGTCTTCGCTACTTTGTTGCAGTTTTGCAGGCTTCCAGCACGGTCAGCAGTCGATTCCTTGGCAGAAGGTGAAGAGAGAGATGCAGAGGAACTCTGATGAGCTCTTGCATTCGTTATCTAAGGAAATCCCCAAAGCAGAGACCCTAAATAGCCAGAAAAGAGGGTTTGGCTACTTAGGAGAGAAGATAGGCTAGCAACACCTGAAGGAGCCTATCAGAAGGAGTCTCTGACATCACCTGCAGGCCCTGGCCACTCAGAGCAGTCCAGTGTGCCAGCAGCACCTCTGTTTCCAAGATGGCAGAGGTCTGGAGCACACTGGAGGAGCTCTGGGCACCTCCCAGGGGAGGTGCTGGTCAGGGGAGTGGTCACTCCCCTTTCCTTTGTCCAGTTTCACGCCAGAGCAGGGCTGAGGGGTCCCTGAACCGGTGTAGACTGGCTTATGCAGAAATGGGCACCATGTGTGCCCATGAAAGCATTTCCAGAGGCTGGGGGAGGCTACTCCTCCCCTGCCTTAACACCATTTTCCAAAGGGAGAGGGTGTAACACCCTCTCTCTGAGGAAGTCCTTTGTTCTGCCTTCCTGGGCCAAGCCTGGCTGGACCCCAGGAGGGCAGAAACCTGTCTGAGGGGTTGGCAGCAGCTGCAGTGAAACCCCGGGAAAGGCAGTTTGGCAGTACCTGGGTCTGTGCTAGAGACCCGTGGGATCATGGGATTGTGCCAACAATGCCAGGATGGCATAGAGGGGGCAATTCCATGATCTTAGACATGTTACATGGCCATATTCGGAGTTACCATTGTGAAGCTACACATAGGTAGTGACCTATATGTAGTGCACGCGTGTAATGGTGTCCCCGCACTCACAAAGTCCGGGGAATTGGCCCTGAACAATGTGGGGGCACCTTGGATAGTGCCAGGGTGCCCACACACTAAGTAACTTAGCACCCAACCTTTACCAGGTAAAGGTTAGACATATAGGTGACTTATAAGTTACTTAAGTGCAGTGTAAAATGGCTGTGAAATAACGTGGATGTTATTTCACTCAGGCTGCAGTGGCAGGCCTGTGTAAGAATTGTCAGAGCTCCCTATGGGTGGCAAAAGAAATGCTGCAGCCCATAGGGATCTCCTGGAACCCCAATACCCTGGGTACCTCAGTACCATATACTAGGGAATTATAAGGGTGTTCCAGTATGCCAATGTAAATTGGTAAAATTGGTCACTAGCCTGTTAGTGACAATTTGTAAAGAGAGAGCATAACCACTGAGGTTCTGGTTAGCAGAGCCTCAGTGAGACAGTTAGGCATCACACAGGGAACACATACCTATAGGTCACAAACTTATGAGCAATGGGGTCCTGACTAGCAGGGTCCCAGTGACACATAACAAACATACTGAAAACATAGGGTTTTCACTATGAGCACTGGGCCCTGGCTAGCAGGATCCCAGTGAGACAGTGAAAACACCCTGACATACACTCACAAACAGGCCAAAAGTGGGGGTAACAAGGCTAGAAAGAGGCTACTTTCTCACAAGCCTGCATCAGAAGGAAGAAGGAATCTCCCTTGGGGTTAAGGAGTCACTTCCAAGCTTCTGCAGGCACCAACTGCAACAACGACCGGCTGCGTGAATCCCGTCTTCTGCTGAGCTGCATGGATCCTGCATCACGGGTGGTGGACTGAAGAGGTTCAGATGGTCCTCTCTTCCAGCTGTCCAACTTGGGTGGAGGTAAGCCCTTGCCTGCCCATGCCGGACAGTACCCCAGTTCACTGCGTCCTTTGCAGCTGCCAAGGCTTGTTGACATCTTTTCCATGAGATCTTCAGGCATCCTGAAGCTCCAGCACTCCATCCGGCAACGCACAGCTCCCTAAGTGGTTTTCTGGCAGCGTGGGAGCCTTTTTTGTAGTGCTGTGTGGGCCTCTTCTGCAACTTTTGTGTCCCCATCCAGTGGGTGCTGCCTGGGCTTCTGTGGGCTCTTTTTGTTGCTGAGGGCCCCTTCTTAGTCGCCCTCCTGGGTAGAGTCCACCTGGTCCTTCTTGGTCCCCGGCAGCTCCACTTTCCGCTAAATGTGGGTTTTGCTGGTGCCAAGGCTTGTTGGCGGAATCCGAAGACGCAAACCAGACTGCAATCCTTCTTCCGGTGTGGGACATCACCTGCATCCTCCAGGAACTCGACTTCATCTTCTTGGGTGCAGTAAGGAATCTCCCTCTTCACCATCGACTCACCTCTTACACCTTCAGTCTGCTGGGTAAGGGTTCCTGCCCTTCCTGGACTCTGCTGTGCTTCATGGACTTGGTCCCCTTCTTTCACAGGTCCGCTTGTGCAGGAATCCACTGTTGGTGTCTTGCAGTCTCTTCTGGGTTTTGAATTAACCTTCTTTCCTTCTCTATGTGTGATCTGGGGAACTTACAGTGATTTACTCCTGCTTTCCTAGTCACTTGGGTGGGTTGTTGTACTTACCTTTGGGCTTTCCTAATACTCCCAGTTCCCATCTACACACTACACTTACCTAGGTGGGGGACCAACTTTTGCATTCCAGTTATTTTAGTTTATGGTTTCTGCTCCCCGTAGGTGTATTTCTCTCTATTGTGATTTTCACTAATTGCACTATTTTCTAACTGTTTTTATGCCTATTTATGCATATTTGTATATTACTTACCTCCTAAGGGAGTATAGCCTCTGTGGTATTTTTGGTTTTTGTGTCACCGAAGTAAAGTACCTTTATTTTTGTAACTGAGTGTTTTCTTTCATGTGTGTAAGTACTAAGTGTGACTACAGTTGTATTGCATGAGCTTTGCATGTCTCCTAGATAAGCCTTGGTTGCTCACTGCCTACACTATACTGATACCTGGACCTGGTATAAGGTGTAAGTACCATAGGTAGCCACCACACACCAGGCCAGCCTCCGACAAGAAGGCAAAAAGAACACCAGCCTGCCCAAGTCATTTTACCTGTGGGTAGGCATGTCTCCTCCTCTCTGACGGAAGACTGTTGCCCCTACGCCAGTAGCAGCTGCTGCAAAATTTTAACAATAAAACAATAATAAACTATGTTTATTATCGTTTTATTATAAAAGGTGCGGCCATGGGCTATAACGAGCACAGAAGGGTAGTGCGCATGTATGTTTGGCTGGCCATCTCAGGCATTCCCACTCTGCCACAGAGTGCCCTGGCTTGGTACTCCGGCCAGCAGCATGACACGGGCATTCGCATTGGCCGCAGGGCAGGGTGGAAGCCTGTGCTTGCAGCTGCAGTGGAGACAGAGGAGCAGCGCAGTGGTGGTGGCAGGGAATCAGGTAGGTGTTTTTTTGGGGAATTCATTCTTCCCTCCCCCATTGTTAAAGGTTTGCAGCTGCTGCTGTAAGCGGGGGGCAACGCTCCTCCACCCTAGCGGAGGAGTCATCACTGTAAACTAGCCTCAAAACATGATATTTTTAATGATTTTTCGGTCTTGGTGTGGTTTTCGGCTTCACATTCTATTTTCTTTTGTGCTATAATTGAGTGTTGTGCCTTTCCCAAGAGGTTATGCAAGGGCGCTCTATATGGCAGCAAAGTACATGCTTTCTACCCTGTTCATAGACACCCCCACCTCTCTCCACATTCAAGGTACCATCCTTCTTCTGTTCCGATCGGTCTCATTTCAGTGTTTTGATCTTTGCATAAATGTACCATTGAATCTCATTCACATTCTGCCTGCAATTCCATCGCTGGACCAGTATCTGCACATCCTGCTGTTCCATGCAGAGAGCAGTGCTTGGGCTAAACCTGCACATGCACCCCTGCTTCCCTGCAGACATGCTCTGCAAGGGCCCAGGCTAGACCTGCAGGCTTGCTCTTCCTTGCAGACAGCAGTGCCAGGGCTGTACCTGCACTTGCAGCCCCTGCTGTTCCATGAAGGCACCAGTGCATGGGCCTTGGCTGGACCAGCACCTGCACCCCCGCTGCTCCATGCAGACAGCAGTGCCAGGGCTCGACCACCATCTGTATCCTCTGCTGTTCCATGCAGACAGCAGTGCCAGGGCAGGACCTGCACCTGCACCCCTGTGTTCCATGCAGACAGCAGTGTGAGAGCTGGACCTGAACCTGCACCACCAGCTGTTCAATGCAGATAGAAGTGCCAGGGTGTGGGCTGGACATCTCCCCCTGCTACTCCATGCAGTGCCAGGGTGTACGCTGGACCAAGTCAGCCCTGGTACAAAAAATTGTTTAAACCAGCACCATGCTGCAGAAGGTCACTGCTAGATTGTGGTTATAAGGGCTTATTGGTGGGTCAGGGCAGCTCTGAATGCAGCCCCTGTGCCAGCTGTCAATTGGATGTAGGGCAGAGTGGAGGGGTGGTCTGTCTGATCCTGCCCAAAACACACTACACTTCTGTGCTGAGTTTAACTCTGGCATGGGGTGCCCCAGCTCTTTCCATAATGAGAACATGTCTTTCTTTCTGCCTAGGCTCTTCAGTCTCCCTCTCTGCCTATGATTCTAGTTCTTGACCTCACATACCATCTCACTCCCAACATGCAGTATTTTCTCGGATTTTAGAAATGGGAAACACACATAACCCTACCAAGGATGCTCACAGGAGCAGCCATACAATACTTCTGAATGTTCCTCACCGTGTCCCACACTTCTGTATCGATAGCCTCGATCCTGGCCCTCAGCACACCTTACAGCTCCAATACTGGGACCCACAGGCTCCGCCAGTGCACCTCAGTTCTGCCCGACAGCCCTGGCCCCTTCCATAGCTGACAGCTGAACCCACTTCACAGTGACACTTTCAGACAGTTTTGTCTTTTTTAGTGAACAGCACTTCGTATTATAATACCTGGAGATATGTTTACTTAGTTTCTGGCATGAGTTAAAAAATTCGGCCATGTGATGTGCTGCTGGATGAAAGGCTAGGTCTGACCAGTGGTGTGACACATTTAATTCATCTTTATTTTATGTATTTTTTTTTTGTGTAACCCCTAAGTTACCTGAGGGATGCAGAGGACGTAAACAATGGATGACAGGAAATGACTGTGTAAAGTGACATGTTTTAACATGTTACGCAAACGTCAAATGATTTTTGTGACTCTCGTGGCCAGAGGAAGAGAGCTGCAGGGTTTTCTATAGTAAAAAGATCTCATAGTATGTATCAATTTTCTTTTGAATTCTCAAGATTGTCAATATTACATGCTTTTCAAGGTTTAGAAATAACACATGTCTACTTCAGGATATAAACTAGCGCATAAGCATAGTAAATATTGTCACGAGGTGTAGGGGCTGTGAAAATGCATTCAGGAGGGGATGGGGGCGGGGTAGGGAGGTGGAGTAAGTGCCGGAGTCGCTCAAGATATTTTTTTTAGATTGGATGATTAGCTTCTATATGTTGATCCTCCGCTTTACTGCTCCTTGGGGTGAAGGCTCTATTAGGTGCCACGTCAATGCACCTCATTGTTGGGACTTTTGGGCACAGGGAGGGGGAGGTGAACTGGCTGATGGATCCATGACGGGTTGGATACGTCGGGGTCGGGTGGGGAAGGGGGGGCAGAGTTTCACAGTGGGGATGAGAGGGTGGATGGGGAGTTTGAAGGAAAAAAATGCAGGTGCTAGGTATCCAACTTAATTGTTCGGCTCAGAAAAAAACACAAGATAAAAGCTTGGTACGAAGGCGATGGGCTATACTAGGAAGGAACAACAATTCTGCGTAAAGATGGAATCTAAATTAAGAGTAGCCTCCTGCAATCTGAATGGGGCCAATAATAATGTGAAATTATGTGCCACGCTTAGTTGGCTGACAACAGCACAGGTTCAAGTGCTTTTGGTACAGGAGACACACTGAAAGTGCAATACTAAGCTACCAAGACTCCCGTCATATATTGCCTATTCTTTTTATGCTTCAGCAGGAAATGGGAGTGACCACTCCCCTGTCCATCACCACCCCAGGGGTGGTGCTCAGACCTCCTCCAGATGGTCCCTGGGTTTTGCCATCTTGGATTCAAGGTTGGCAGGGAACTCTGGGAGCATCTGAGTGGCCAGTGCCAGCAGGTGATGTCAGAGCCCCCTCCTGATAGGTGGTCACCCAGCTAGTTTTTTTTTTTTTACCAGGAGATTCGTAGGGAAAATTAATAGGGTTATTCAAGACCCACAGGCAAGATGGATAATAGTCTCCACCATATTGGTAGGTAAAGAGACCCATTTCATAAGCTATTATGGCCCAATAGAAGATGATGTAAAGCCATTGCAGACATTAGATACGCATCTCTCCCTTCTTCAAGGGTATTTCATAATAGGAGGAGATTTTAATGTTCTGCCAAATACCCTGTGGGACTCATCACGTAAGAATAAAGCACAGAAAAAAACAAAAACTTCTAAATTTTTGGCAAAGCTGATACAAGAGCTGGGTTTAGTAGACGCATGGCGAGCTGACCATTTGCACGTTAAAGAGTCCACGTGTTACTCTAAAAGGTATAATACGGCGTCAAGAATTGACTTAATTCTGGTGTCATTTAGATTAAAATGGCATAGAACAGGAATTCTTGCAAACTCCTTCTCAGACCATTCAGTTCCTTGGATTGATTTCGAAGATTTCAAGGATTCGGCTTATCAGTATCGTCATTCACAATGGTGTCTCGACAGGTCACTTCTGGCAGATGAAGATTGGCTTTCTAACCATAAAGTATTAGTATGTGACTTTCTGAAGATAAATGAGGGATCTGCCTCTATTTTTCACATCTGGGGGGCACTTAAGGCATTCATTCGAGGGGAGGCTATCTCATTTAAAGCCCATCTAGCTGGAACAGCTCACGAAAAGAGCTCTAAACAGCAAAATGTGCTAGAACAGGCATTAAGCAAAAAACAACTACTTTCTAGTCCGGAGACATCTCAAGGGTTGGCAAGGGCCCAAGATAATCTAAAAAAACAAATTGTGTCCAAGGAAATACTTAATAGACATATTAGTTATCAATGTCAATATAAAGAAAGTCAGCATGGCGATAGATTTCTAGCCTGGTCAATCAAAAAGCATGCCAGTATCAATTTAGTGAATGCTATTTTAGATGAAGAGCAGGGCAGGATGGTTACGCATTCTAATGAGATTGAAAAAGTATTTCTTGCACATTATGTTAAGCTATATACGGAGAAAAAACAAGGAAATAATTCACTAATCCAAAGATACCTAAATACAATACTGCTACCCAGGTTAGATACGGAGGCCCAGAATCTATTGATATCTCCTATTACCTCTCAAGAAGTTATCAGAGTTATAAGGCAAGCTTCCAACGGTAAATCCCCTGGCGAAGATGGCCTCCCCGCAGAAATCTACAAAATACTAGAAGATCAAATTGTTGACTTACTAACAAATTTGGTTATTGCGATGCTACAAGGAGTAGAGATTCCCTCCAAATTCTCAAGAGCAATTGTGGTTAGTTTTATTAAAAAAGATAAACCTCTGGAATATCCTGGTCCATATCGCCCAATTAGTTTGCTGAATCAGGATTATAAACTTTTTACTAAGATTCTGGCAGTTCGTGTAGCTCAGGTTGCTCAAGCATTGGTACATGAGGATCAGCGCGGATTCCTGCCGGGTGGGCTACTATCCACCAATACTAATTTTTTGATACAAACTATAGATTATTTATCGCATAGTTGCCACCCGGCAGTAATTATGATGCTCAACGCTGAAAAGGCATTTGATTGAGTACAGTGGCAAGTGTTATTCATGGTGCTAGCAAAATGTGGGTTTCTTGGGAAATTTATTCAGATTATACAGAATCTCTATGCAGGGGCCCAAGCATTAGTTTCAGGTAATACCCAGATAGTAGGATCAGTACAAATAACCTGAGGCACGCAACAGGGTTGCCCTCTCTCTCCAGTTCTGTCCGCACTGTTTATTGAACCACTAGCTGCAGCGATTAGACAGGTTTCTAATATTCTAGCCCCTATACCTCTAGTTCCCAAAGTAAAATTATTTGCAGACGATATGATCCTTTATCTTAATGCAGAACATCAGAATATAGATAGAGCATTTGCAAAAATTAGGGGATTTTCTGAGCTAGGGGGGTATAAAATTAATCAATCTAAGTCAGAGGCTTTGGTATATAATACAGGGATGTCGGTCCTGCCGCAAGATATTCATGTTGCATCCTCATCCTCGCATCCCATTAGATATCTTGGTATATATGTATCTCCGAATTCTGTAGATTTGTTCAACTGAACCAAATGAATGTTTTAAAAAAAATACAAGGATTGTTACTTAAATGGCAGGAGACTCCTAAGTCTATTATAGGAAGGACTGCTTTGGTTCAAATGTCGATCCTTCCGCTACTGTTATTTGTCTTTTCAAGAGTGATTCTGCGAGTTCCGAAAAAGATTTTCGATAACTTAGACGTATTAATTAGACAATTCATCTGGAATCACAAGAAACCCTGGCTCCAATTGGCTAAGTTATCTCTATCAGTGGAAATGGAGGGTTAGCTCTTCCCAATGTGGCAGCCTATTACGAAGCAGCGGCACTCGATTGGATGTCGAGGGCAGCACAAAATCCCAAAAGTAATTTCTATTGAACCAGATGATGTTAGAAATTAATGTCCGTCTCTTGCATTTTTTAAAATTTCCTCATCTACCAAAAAGGGTCAGGTATAAGCTACTAGCTATGATCCAAACAATTTTGCTACAGTTAAAGCGTAAATATCAAATTGACGAGGCATCTTCGTTCCTTTGAGTAAGGGACATTGGGTGTTTAGGAATAGAACTAAGCCAAAACACTATTCGGCAATGGGAAGAGCTGGGTTTCCAGACTCTAGAGGATTTTTACGTAGCCGATAGTTTGAAAACATGGGCACAGTGTGTGATGGGCGCAAGCAATGTTCCAGAAAATTAACAATTTTCATATTGTCAAATTCAACACCTTTTGCATCTAGTGCGACAACCATTGAACGATGCAAATGGACACATTGCCCAGGCCTTCTATATTAACCAGCAAGGTATTGGGAAATGGTATCAATCTCTCCAGGATGCAGGGACAATTAAGTTAACCGCCCAACTACTGGTCCGAATAACTAGCATGACAGGATGTAGGATAGAGATTCAGCATTGGAGAAAACATAACGAGGTGGCCCACAAAGCACTTAGAGGGGCCAATTTTAAAAAGATCGCCCTCTTTTCCAGGTGGTTAATGTACTATACCCCCGCTGTAGTAAGAGATATGCATCCTGAGACATCTGGCTCTGCCCACGTTGCCAAACATTCCAGGGAGATTCGATACATATGTGTTTTAGTTGCATTTCTGTAGCAAGGTACTGGGAGCAGATCTTCCAGAGGCCAAGTTTCTGGATAGGTCATGTGATTAATCCTAGCCCTTTAGTTGCGCTTTGGGGTATGACGCAGGATATGAATCTCTCTGACGCATCAAGACAAATGGTATTTGTAGGTACAGTGGTAGCTTTATCACTTATCTTGCAGGCATGGAAATCACCAGTCCCCCGACATACTTACAATGGGAGGCGAAAATGGAATATACAAGGGCTAAAGAAAAGCTGTATGCCCAGGGGATGGGAGCCACGAAAAGATATCATGCGATTTGGGCCAGAATGAGTAAGCCGGCGGAAGATGAGGAGTAGGGCTGGGACAGTCGAGGAAGGAGAATAAGCAATTTATTTCGAAATTTGGATTCTGGAACTATATGAAAGATGTACTTGTATGTTATCAGGTATTGTGTCTTAGCAGTTATGTATGCAATGAGAAAAGTTGGATTTTTTTACACATATGTAACATAAAGCTGCACCTGCTAATAATAAAAAAGTAAAAAAAATAATAATAAAAAAAGTAAAAAGGTCTCATCTCTGCAGGGATCTTTAGAATCTCTTTAATATTGAGAAGCAGGGCGGCAGATGAGTGCTATGTCCTTGGTGACTGGTACCAATTAAAGAAGCCTTGATGAAGTTGGGGCTGTTGCTAAGGAACGCCTAATAACAAACTCAGAGGCTCTTCCTGGTGGATCATTTTGCCATTGAGCTCAAGTGAGTAGAAACAGATTCATCTTAAAGCAACCCAAATAGCCGGTGAGCAGCCACATTTCAAATTAGTTGAAAACTTTAAAAGTGATATTGAGGTAGCCTCAAATAAAGCGCATTGCCATAACACAATATAAATCTAAATATGGAATAGTTGTCAGAATAACAGGATACATTATGGTCAAAAATAAAGATTGAGGCCCCGATTTAGAGTCTGGTGGACAGGCTGCTCTATTGCAACAGTGAGAGAAACCTGTCCACGAGACTCTTGGTCCACCCATCCACTTTTGAGTTGAGTAGCCTGCCAGGTTATGCCGAAAAACTAAAATGTACTCCATTGACAGAAAGATTCTTACAAAGGCCCTAGTGGATTCAAGCTAGCCTGGCTGATGAGGAGTGAAACCCCAAAACCGGTCCCAGGATGCTTGTTTCCGGTCCAGTGAGGACCTGGCTTGGCAGTTCGGGCTGGACTGTTCCCATGAGGAACAGGGTCAAGACTGATTTGCATATGGCTGGGTCCAAACTGGGGTGGCATGGTGAGCAAAAAAACGATGGATTAAACCCAGATCTGTGACTGGGGTGAGTGTTTGACAATGTTCAGCATTCCGTCCGTCATTTGTTGTTTTTGGTTTGTCGCCCTAAGTGGGAAGGGTATGCCCAGACGTGGGTCCCGTGCTTCCCATGCCACTGGATTCAAGCTAGCCTGGCTGATGAGGGGTGAAACCCCAAAACCGGTCCCAGGATGCTTGTTTCCGGTCCAGTGAGGACCTGGCTTGGCAGTTCGGGCTGGACTGTTCCCATGAGGAAAAGGGTCAAGACTGATTTGCATATGGCTGGGTCCAAACTAGGGTGGCATGGTGAGCAAAAAAACGATGGATTAAACCCAGATCTGTGACTGGGGGTGAGTGTTTGACAATGTTCAGCATTCCGTCCATCATTTGTTGTTTTTGCTTTGTCGCCCTAAGTGGGAAGGGTATGCACAGACGTGGGTCCCGTGCTTCCCATGCCACTGGATTCAAGCTAGCCTGGCTGATGAGGGGTGAAACCCCAAAACCGGTCCCAGGATGCTTGTTTCCGGTCCAGTGGGGACCTGGCTTGGCAGTTCGGGCTGGACTGTTCCCATGAGGAACAGGATCAAGACTGATTTGCATATGGCTGGGTCCAAACTGGGGTGGCATGGTGAGCAAAAAAACGATGGATTAAACCCAGATCTGTGACTGGGGGTGAGTGTTTGACAATGTTCAGCATTCCGTCCATCATTTGTTGTTTTTCCTAGTGAAGTCAGGCCATCGGAAATAAGCTGTCTGACCGTCCACCCTACTTACTGTGTGGTCACCAACGGGGGGAACAGTGAAAATAGCAAAACAAAATGATCCATCAAACAATCAATCAATCAAGGATTGCTTCTAAAGCGCAGCTACTTACCCGTAGGGGTCTCAAGGCGCTGGGTGAGGTGGGGTGTGTAGCTTCCATCAGTGAAGTGGTTCTCCAAAAAGCCATGTCTTTAGGTCCTTCATGAAAGAAAACTCCCATGTTGTCGGGCCATTAGTTTTTATTTTCAAAAAGCCAAACTCACACCTATGGAGTTTATCTTCTGGAAAAGTAAAAACATTTAGACATTTAGTGTAAGCCTCCATCGCCAAACTTTTAAACTGCTTTGTATGAATTGTCTTGATGGCTTTGGTACAATCCCACAGAGTTAACTGCAGGGCCAGTGGTGAATTCAAAATCTGGCGGGCAGAAATAATGTAGCGGTAAGTCCTCCAATGCCCTGACCTCCTTTACGCTACCTGCCAGACTCTAAATCAGGCCCCAAATACGTACCACAATAGACAGCAAGGTGCAAGAACCAACAAGACAAAACACAAAGCTAATTTACCCTTGTGATTAATTTAAGCATGCAAGTTCATTCTTACACTTTTGAGTAACTTTTGGCTATTCACAAAAGCAGACTGTCAAGTTAACCAAAAGTCTAGACTTAGATGCCTACACTTGCTGAAAAATCTTGGTAACTCTTTATCTCACTTATTGTGCCACACTTGGACCTAAATATTTCAATTAGGCTCCGTCTTGTCTCCTTCGTTTGGCTGCTCATCACAACCAGGTTATCCCTCATTTCAACATGTTGACTACAAGTGGCTTTGCCTTCACTTTGAGAGTTGCCAAACACTGGAAAAGTCTTCCTCTCCTAATCAAAACAATTGAAAATATTCTTCAGTCTGGAAAATCTTTCATATTATTTAATAAACTTTATCTGATCTTCTTTTTTTTTGTCTTGTCAGTTTTAGTGCCAGGACCCCTTCCTGGACAGCATTTATGACAAACAAATTGCAATAACATGCCAGCCCTTTTGTCATTTATGTTTCTAGTGATGGATTGGTGTTTACGGAGATGCTCCGATTGCATGTGACCTTGGTGTGGATAGAAGAGGTTACATCAATTCAGGCCTGCATAAAGAAACAAGCATTGGCACAGCCAATAGGTATCACCTACGCAGGAGCTAGTGGCTTAGCCAATGTCTTCTAGCCATGTTGTACAGCAGAATTGAGGGGGGTTTAGTGGCGTGGTACACTGTAGAGTTGAGTGGGGTATACTAGAGATGAGTAGAGTAAAGTTGCATCGAGCGCCATGGCATTGTGTGGAGTTGGTAGATGGGCACTATGCAGAGTGGCAGAGCTGAGTGGACGGACATGGAATGCAGAGGTATAGAGTGCAGTGGCATACAGTAGAGTGGCTCAGAGTTCAGTTGCACAGACTGCAATGGGGTAGAGTAGAGTGGTGCAGAGTAGAGTGGCATAGACTGCAGTGGTGCAGAGGCAGTGTAGAGGGCAGTGTCATAGAGTGCAGTGGAATAGAATAGAGTGGTGCAGAGTGCAGTGGCAGAGTAGAGTGGTGCATAGTAGAGTGACGTAGAGTGCACTGCATACAGTAGAGTGGTGCAGAGTAGATTGCAGTGGTGCAGACTTCAGTTTCGTAGAGTAGAGTGGCATAAAGTGCAGTGGCATAGAGTGGTGCAGAGTAGATTGCCATAGAGTGGTGAAGGGAACAGCAGAGTGGAGTAGAGTGGTGCTGGGTTGAGTGCAGTGGTGTAGAATCTGCAGAGTACAGCACTGACGTAAAGTGGTGCAGTGTTCTTCACGTCCAAAATAGATCTTAGGATGCACTTTGTGCCCACACCTTAAAAAAGCCAGTTCAAGACCAAGAGCTGGAAAACAGTTGTGTCCCTCCTACCCTGAGACCACTAAATAAATAAATTAGGTACCGTTATGAAAAAAACAACAGCTACGTATTTTCACAGCCAATATTTATTTTGGGGGCCATTCAGAAATAATGATCCCTGCTTAAAACGAAATGGGGACACTTACTGCCTGTGAAGTCTGCCTCTCCCAAACACCCCAATTTGTTTCATGTCTGTTTTCTCTTATCCATAGCTTTTATTACGATAATTTTATGCAAATCATCTGCTAGCAATTTTTCCTCCCCAAATATTCTGTGGCTGGAAATACTTCCATGAAAGGCAGTGTACACAAAATGTAAATTAATGAAAAAGTAATTAAGGAAATAACGAAACTGCACCACGAGAAAACATCCGGCAAACCAGCCTAATGCAAGCACTCCACGGGGGTGGACGGATCACCAGTCAAGTAGCATGAGAGTAAAGCGCCAACTGTGTACTTTTAAAAATACTGTTAACAGAGTACTCAGAAATGTGGTATTAAGCCCAACCTAAAAAAAATAGGAGTTGGAAATCTCACAGACATTCCCTAAAATGCCAAATGTTTATAAGAAAGAGTCTCGGTGCAAGAGCTCAAGTGATTGTCTGAGAGATGTCTGGCGCTCTCTTTCCCCAATCAAGAGCGAGTGGGTAAATGTTACATATTAACAAGAGCACAACCCACGCACCTATGATAAGCTAACTGAAACCGCATGTGGTAGGGAACCATTTGTTTATGAGGGGGGTTGTCAATCACTAGGTCCGAAATTGCATGCCATGAAAGGGCTGGAAATTGTACTGCAATAGTTTGTTGCACAAAATGCAAGGCCCAAAATTAGTAGTCGAAAAGAACAAAAAAGGCCGCTCAATGGTAAGCGCTGGAGTAGCATTGTTAAAATTACTGCACGCTTGCATGTGCACAACCACAGTGTCGGCCGAAGTCTCCAGAGCCCCTCTGTACACGTTGTTCTGTACAGCATTTCGGCAGAGGGTTGGGGCCACATTAAGCTTACTTTCCGCCCCCACCAAATCACCATTCCTAGCCAGCACAACACAATACTTAAGCGCTAAATCCTGTCCACTTGTCCCATTGCCTACAGTCCATACTGTGCACGGTTTAAATACAAAGTGCAATAGAATCCACTGCACGTGCCGGCGGCCAGACTCAGGGCCAGATCACGACCATGGCGGAGAGGATTACTCAGTTCCGAAGATGACGATTATCCTGTCCGCCATGTTACAAGTTCCATAGGATATAATAGAACTTGTGATACGCGGGCGGATATCTGTCACAGTTGGAACGGAGTAATCCCCTCCGCTAAGGTCGTAATCAGGCCCGTAATCTAAAGCGAGACCAACAAGTTGTCAGAACTGAGCTTTCTCTGACACACAGCTGAACGGTCTGTAATTGTGTTGTCTAGTAGTGAAAAGCAACCTATTGAAGCAAGAAAGAGCTTTCCTAATATGCACCCTAGTTTCGACGACACAGGAAGAGAAGGCTCCTGGGGACACAGAGCAAGCTGCAGACCTCAAACACACACAGGTCCAGACAATGCATTTCCATTACAACCCCTTCTAAAGCACACTTCCCTTCACACACCAGAAGCAATCACTAAATAGCGCCCCACCTGGAACCAACATCCCAGCTTCTAAAATGTAAACTGTATACGATCTACACACCAATATTCCTGCCAGTTCTCTCTGTGGCTTCAAATTGTAAGAGTTTCAATTACATTCTGGAGAATGTGTATCATTGTTGATGGGGTTGTTTTACTATTCCTTTGGAAAGTTAGGTGAAGGAGAAGGGAAAACAAAACACAAACAACAGACAGAGGGAGGAGGGGAACATACAACGGGCAGCTCAGAGTGGGGAGACATTTGAGATGATTAAGGCAATGAAGAGGGGGTAGAATAAAATCATTAGGTGTGGGGTGAGTTAAAAAACACAACAGCAGGGAGCCGGTAGGGCTATGGCTGAGAAGTCTGTGTTAGTTTAAAAGGTACATGGTGAGGAGGGACCCGTACCCCTTGCGCCTGCTATAGAGGGTATCCTACTGTTAAACTGGCACCTTTGCTGACACAGCACCTGAAAACAAGTAGTAGCAATCTTATGCTTGTAGAGGTGCCAGTCCTGTCTTCTCTCGTAACCAAATGAAAAAAAAATACCTCAGGAAGTGTGCGGCCAGTGGAAGGACACTGGCCGCAGCCAGTGACAGCCAACCGGAAAAGGTACTTTGTCCAAGCACCAAGGAACAGCAGCCAAAGCCCAGGAAAGAGAGGAAGGGCAGTCTGATGATGTCAGAAGCGGCTGCTGACCAACGAGATGCAAGAAAAGAAGAGAGACTGTTGAAGCCTAGCAATGGTACTTAAGGTGTGGCCTGTGGGTGGGCTGTAAGCCCTTGTAAGATGTTTTTTTAACACAAAAGACTTCACAAGCACATCACACAAGCATGCACCATGCAAGCAAAACCTACCAAGCATTTGCAATGGAACGAGTCTCGCATTTGCTCGAGTTAGAGCTATTAGCGTTGTAAGCTCCTAACTGGATGTTTCTTGCCACACAAATATTTAAAAAACGAAATCGTGCGGCCTGGAAAATAAAAAGATAAAGTAGTCCGGAAACCATGCTGAAAACATGGAGCCTCGTATGTTTTCAGTAGTTTACCGGTGCTGTGTAGGTGGGCTAAACACCAGAAAAGGCATGACGAATGCATGCCTTTAACGAATGAAAGCAAGCGGATTTTAAAAGGCAAGCCCACGAACCAATGAAAGTGACTGACGTGACATGGGCGTGGATAGAAGCCCAAAGAGAGATTACTGCAGGGGACGGAGAGCTTTGCGCTTGCCCCTAAAAAGGGGATACTTTGACAGCTATCAGCACTACGGATCTTGGTTAGCTTTATCTTGAATCACTTAAATTGAGGCAGTTTGTCAAAGTCTTTTTGTTTGTGCAGGTTTCTATTTGCACTTGGATTAGACAAGCTAAATACGATTTGATTGTTGTCCACATAAGGGTTGAAACTAACCTCTGGCTGTTGTAGGAGAATAGAAAAGTTATCATAACAGTTCAATTGCTTACGTGTGGATTGTAAAGGTGATAACTTAGTAATATGCTAATGGTCAGATAGAAATGATGTAATCCATTTGATGATGTGGATGTCCACACCTACTTCATCTACGGTGTTTTCAGGATGCAATGATTTAGGTTATTGTCAACTGCTGACTGGTCTAAAAATCAAGTGCCCGACACCCCATTATTGACCAGGTGTCAAAGGTCATCCAAAACCAAAAGGAACACTACATCCATGCTGTATCATGCTTGAACCCGACTTTGAAGGCATTCAAAAGATTGTTTTCAACATTTTCCAGGTGTGATGTAGAATGAGGAAAACTTATTGTATGTTGGTGATATGACGTACATATCAAAACTGTTAACTGAATCTGCTTCATGCTAAGTTAGAAAAGGATATGTACCCTGGAACTGCCTAAGTATATACCAATAATTCATCTTAAAACTTTACAGTGCTCTGTGGGGGATCGGGGCTACAGGCAGCAGGGCAGCACAGCAGCGTGGCAGTCCTTCTTACAGCAAAACAGTACAGCAGTCCTTCTTCAGAGTCTTCCACGGGTCCAGATGTGTACTGAAGAGGTGGGGTCTGACATCCACTATTTATCTCTGGTGCTCAGAAGCTGATAGAGGTTTCCACCGCTCAGAGGTGCGTGAAGTTTCCTGCCTTCCTGCTCTGGCCACAGCCGCAGTGTCTGGGGGTCTGGGGTCACTAAAGACCAGTGTCTAACCCTCTTTGAGAGTGCTCAGGCAGAGCATTTGTGATGTGTGAGGCAGTTGACAGCTCTTCCCCTTCGTTAAGTCAGGAGAGTGGCCCACCCTGCCAACATTTCTTCCCTTTGTCTCATTGTCTGGGAGGCATACACAAAGACCAACTGCCAGCAACACCTAGTCATGTGACCCATGATACAGGTTGCAGGCACCAAGTGGTTGGGACCAGAAAATGCCAACATTCTAAAAGTGTAATTTTAAGAATGATGACTAAAGATTCGACTTTACCATTAAAATGGCTTTTATTTACATATCTTTAGACACCAAACTCAAACTGTCGACCTGCTCCCAATTGAAAGTTATCGTTTATTAAATGCACTAAGGTATCCTAATTTTATCCAATGGGAAAGTGGGCTAAGCAGTAGTAATGTAGGGTTTTTCACTACCAGGACATGTAAATCTTTACAGGACATGTCTAACTTTTTGAATAGACTGCACCCTGCCCCCTGAGCTGTTTAGGGCCTACCCTAAGGGTGACTTATATGCATTAAAAAGGAAGGCTTGGGCTGAGATAAAACCTTATTTGGCCAGGTCAAAATGGCACTTTAAACTGCATCTACAGGCTACAATGGCAGCCCTGAGACATGTTTAAGAGGCAAAAGAAATGGATGACGTTTCTAGTACAGCAGGCCCACTAATAGCATTTAATTTACATGCCCTGGGTACTTGTACTTGCACTTTACTAGGGACTTACAAGCAAATTAAATGTGACAATTATGTGTAAGCCAATTTCACCATGTTTAAAGGAGCACAAGCACTTTAGCGGTGGTTAGATGTGGTAAAGTGGGCAGAGTTCTAAAAACCAACGAAAACGGGTTCAGAAAACAGGAAGGTGAAGGCAAAAAGTCTGGGGATGACCCTGCAGATAGGTCCAAGTCCAGCATTGCCCATTACGGCTGGATTGTGTGACACACCCACTTTCCAGGCCTGCAGCATCTTTGAATCCGATCAAGCCAGGTGTGCTGACAGGACTGAACCCCTGGGGAAAGAAATGGCCTGTTAATCAGGCCTCCCACACTCAAGTACTCTCAGGTGACTTTAAGTCAACCTAGATTGGTTGGTAAGTCTTTCAGTGTGCCATCACTGACCTTCAGCTCTCCGTCAAACACAACTAGCTGGCCCTCAGAGGACCTTGATTTCCTTCAGATTCTTGAGCTGGTCCTTAAACTTCACCCAATGTTGCTCAGAGAATCTCCCTGTCACCCAGCAACATGAGCTAGACCCTCATTAGCCCTTATTCTACTCTCAAATGCCCTGAGACAGCCTACATATTCTCCCTCCCAGTTGGTTCTTAAATAGTTCTTATGCAGCCACAGCCTGCCATGAGTAACCCCCATCACACTTTCAGACTAAACTTCTGAGGAAGCCCAATCAGACAACTGTGCATATCAAAATCTAGAGGTGGGCCATAGTTGGGCATAACATCTGACCTCCCTGTGTGTCTGTGGTCCGCTAACCACAACACCATTGCATTTATGGAACAGATAGGAAAGATGGAGGAACCTGTCCCACCTCTCCATAATAAGCCATGTCTGTGCCTCTGAGAGGACTCTGGCTTTGTGGCAGTAGCAGTCAAATCCAGACAAAGGACTCAACACGGCTGCTACAGAAGCGTGCATCATATGTAACTGTGCCCCATGTCACACTTTAGGTGTAGATACTGTTTAACATGCCTTCTGTCTTTCTGGTTATAGTAAAAGTACGCGTAGATAGACAACATGCTGAATGTCATGATAGTGACTATCAGCCAATTCTGTTTTTACAGCCAACACATATATGCTGGTCATAATAGTTTTGAAGCTTATTTAGTGCATCAGGTTAAAATATGTGATTAGCTGGATGTTACCCTTGTTTTATAAAATAAGCTGACTACTATGTTCTTTGAAATACTGCATATCAACAATCCCATGACTGGTCTTCGGAGAGACACCAAGGAGTTAACTGCCCAGAGATTTCAAATTGCAACTAATAAAGTAGCCTGATGCATATTTGTTCATGGGCTACGGAATGCACTGCTGGCCAAAAAGGTGTCACAAGTTGTCTCAGAACTGCAACTTATACCATTCAGTCATGCTTGCACCTAACGTACCTCAAAAGACTCTTGTTGCATACTCTGAGACTTTCAGAAAGTCCTCCAAACTCAGCTCCGAACAACCAGCTAACCTTCAGAGTGTGTCATCTAGATTTCAAACGCTCCCACTTAGGCCTTGGAGTCCCCTTCAGTTGACTGTCTATGCCCTGAGATGCTCAATAGAACATGGGGGGCCACATTTTGTACTGGTAGACACATTTCATTTGATCCTTAAATATAGGCATAAGTACTGACAAAAGTATTCAACTCGCTTCTGTTCCAGCATCCTGTTTTTCTGAATTACAGTGCCTTTGCACCACAAGGAATCTAGAATGCCCCCATCTAAATATTGACCCATATCTCTTTTACAAGGCGTGGCTAACATGTTAGGCTGTATGCTACTCACTGGGCTGCAGAGCCAGACTAATAAAAATAAAAATAAAAAATTATGCAGAAGCTGGTGTTCCCAAAGGAATCGGCACATTTGACCAGGCAATCAGGTTGCATATGATCTGAGTCGAAGATGCTGTAAGTGCCTATGTACCTGCCTTTTATAGACTTGAAATCAGCATTTGATCTAGATAATGGATCAAAGACTAGGAGTCTGGTTCACAGAGGTAAACTTACACGTTTGAAGGCTTCTCTTAAGAAAATAAGTGGGCTAAAAACAAGCTAAGAGAAGAGAATTAATTACAGTATCAACAATCGACGAAAAAGTAGGCACCACAAAAAAGGAAGATTTGAGTGATGGAGAGTTAAAGGGAGAGTGAGAGTTAAAGGTAGATTGAAGATTGAAAAGAAAGTGAATTGAAAATCGAAGGTACGTAGCTCCTGAATGGGCATATGCAACAATTTAAGATTGGCAAAGTGAATTTTTATCTTTTTGTTTTGATCGTGAAATTCAGGTCAATATTTTGGTACGTGAAGAAGGTCAATGAACTGAATTTTGAGAATGCTGAAAACTGAAAGAAGAAAAGAGACAATTTAAATAACCTGAAGATACTTTTGAAACAAAATCTGATTTGACAAGCTGCTAAATCGATTTTGACAAGTACCTATTTTTGACAAAAGGCCTGGGAAAAGAGACTCTCTGCATAGTTACATATTTTTTTCTTCTACTTTCTGATTCTTTACAGATCATGGATGATCACAACAAGCAGGTTAGAAAGAATAGGTGTTGTAAATATATATGTATTGACTTAGTTATTGTGTGTATGATAGTATGCTTGTTATTTACTGTGAGTATGAGTTTACTGAATGAAGCCAGAGCTAATCATACGTCTGCTTTAGACTTACAGAGCTATACAAGTTTAGAAAGGATGAGAAATATTTACACTGAGATAATTCACAAGGAGATCTTTCTTCTAATGTTTTCTATCACTTATTGCATGAATATGTTGAGACAATAGATGTGAGAGAATATTATGTTTGCACAAAAATTCCTTCATCAGTAGAAGGGATAACCTACCATAGCTTGCCACTAATGTATGGGATTAGTTGCAGTCTTTTACTAACAAGGTTCTAGAACCAAGAATACATCCAGTACTTTTATTCAAACTGTGAATTTAGTGTTTTTGTTTGTTCCTATTATTAGATACCTGAGCAGTGTAGCGAGGGAAAATAACATTGAGTTAGCAAGGGGTTTCTTTGAACCTACATTGACCTTTTGCACATCTTACGCACACAGGAATAATCTGTCATGCTTGCTTACTCCCATAGACAAGAACTTCCTAGATCAAAATGATGACAGGAGAAAGGCACTTAAGGAGAAGTTAGATAAGGGCTTAGTGAAAAGGACCTTTAGAAATGATTATGCATTTAGTGAAACGAAGACACAAGGGAAGTTAGCTTTAGATGCACAACACATAGGGAAGCTTTGCATATATAGGCCAAAATCTAGAATTGATACATTATTGGTGGGAGCGAGTGAATGCAGACGTGTTTTTTCCAGAGGAAATTGACTTTTATGTTAAATGGACAAGATCCAGCAATTCCAGGGGTTTACTACATATGTGGACCAAATGCATTTTACCATCCTCCAAGAGGATGGTATGGCACACGTTACTTAGGAATAGTTTTCCTAAATATTTATCAACTTGAGAACTAAACTGAAGGAATTACACTTTGCTAGACCAAAGAGAGAATCTTACTCTGGCATAATTGAAGATATATTTGGAGCAATGATTCCCTCAGTGGGAGTTATCCTAAATTCCATGAAAATTTGAAAGTTGTCTACTATTGTGGATAACATGCTGACTAGTGTCTCAGGAGCCATGATCCTGATGGATACTGAAATGGCTGCGGTAAAATCTATGACTCTTCAGAACCACCTTGCGTTAGACATCCTTTAAGCAAAGGAGAGTGGAGTTTGTAAAATGCTGAAATCGTAACAGTTTATCACATTTATTCCCACAATAGTGGAGAAATTAGAGGCATTATTAACAATTTGACTAATGCTAACTCTGACTTAGAAGTTCTGAAAGAACCTGGAGTTTGGGAAAAAGATGGCAAAGGTTTTGCTTCTGTGGGAAATTGGCTGGGCAACATAGGGAAAGGTATAATTACGAAATTAAGACAAATAATGTTGATTATTATAATTTGCATAGTTGGATTATGGGGGATTCATAAAATGTAAAATGTGATTCCAATGAAGAAATTGAATAATTATAAGAGGAGGGAAGAAATTTAATTAAAAAGATACTTTAGAGAAAATTCAAGAAAGAAAAGAAATGTTAAACAGTATAGTGAGACAAAATTTTAGGTAAACAAAAATTTGTGTCAAAGTGCTATAAAGTGTGATGATACATTTAGTCATCAGAGGAGGGATTGTGAAAGCTGAATTAATTGCTAATAAATGTGTATTGATTAAAGGTTACGAATTTTCATGAATTAGGCTAACATGTAGAAAATAATGTGCTTTAGAGAAGGTGACTACCTGAGTGGCCACCATTATGCGCCTAACAATTAATTAATAATTTGTACTTAAGGTTTAACTAATGTGCACATCTTGAACAAAACATATTAGTGGGTCACAATAACGTATTAATATTATGTATTTGCCGAGAATATTTTAACATTGATTAACTATTGGAGTTTTGGGCATCTTCGACCAAGACTCGTGTTAAGTTTCCTAACATAAATAAATGCTCATAAATGTCTTGTGAAAGCAGAGAACTGATGTTAACCATTGTTCATACAGTGCTGACCAAGCGTTTTGTAAGTCCTTTAAACTTTCTCATGAGAACTGCCTGTTGCAATTTTCTGCATTAGAAATTGTTACTTTGTAGATTTGATGCGTGAGAAGAAGACATTCCCAGGAGCTAACAATGGATGCACTGACTACAGCTAGGATTGTAACAAAGAAATTACCTGACAAACCTGACAATGGAAGAGGAGCCAATCATCGACGTGTGAAAGACTGTCTAGTTATATTTTAGATTTAGTGTACGGAGTCCTGCCGTAAATGTACAATTTCCTGACCAATGACGGCATGAGAAATTGGTTAGGGAATTCAGTATATCCAGACTGTAATTTGCAGAGCAGTTAGCCATTTTTCAATTTTTCCCATTTTAGCCATTCCATGCCATTCTTTTCTACTCTTGTCCAAGTCCTGCTTGTGGAGCAACGCAGTTCCAGTTGTCTTTTTCGTTAACCATTGTCACAGAGTAATTGCGTTAATGTTGATTTCCTAGCTTGATAACCATCCTCATAGAGTAATGCTGATTCTTTAGCTTGATGCCCTTTCGTGGTTCAGTTAACTTAGAGGCCAACCGTGGCTGAGCCGTTTCCTTTATTGCCCCGTTGCTGACGCTGACCAGATGTCTGGCTGACAAAGAGAAATCACAGTTTGCTGATCCATTGAGGAGAGGTATAAATAAATGATATTGCTTCTGCTACAGATTATTGTTCTTTCCTTTAGGTACCAACTGCTATTTTGATAGAGCCCTAGTTAGACGTTTTCCAAATTAACCTTTGAGTAAATTGTTTAGCATGAAGCCCAAACATGCTATTTTAATGGAGGGTTAGTTAAGGTGTCAAATGTGTTGAAAATGTTAATTAATTAAGAATTGGTTTTGTTCACCTGTTGAATCTAAATGTAAGCTATCTCTGTGGTCAAGTTATTTATGTTACTAATGGGTACTGTAACTCTTGAGGGTGTAATTATCAATGCACTGGTTAAATTGAGATTCTTTCGAAGCTTTGGTCAGCCTGTGTTATTTGTATATGCTTATCATTTGGTTTTGAGACTAATCTACATGACATTAGCATAGTTAAAATGGGAAATAAATCTTCTAATTATAGTAAAAGTTGTGGTTATTCATAGCCGCATGGGTTATGGTGTGTAAAGTTTATTGACTGAAAAATGTTAATGATGTTAAACTGAATGTGTGACTGTATTGCCGATTGTAGATATCATTCATGGTGGAATCACTCTAAGCGTAGTCAAAAAGTCAATTGACCCTCTAACGCGTCCTCTTATAAATAAATTACTAAAAACCAAATAGTGCCAGATGCTCTCACAAGTGCCAAATCGGCATTGTGGATTGTTTACAATCATTCCCAGCAATGCAGGCACCCTTGTACTGTGGTGCAAGAGTGGCTACTTTAGAGTTAGGCAGCTAAACTAAGCACCAGGCTAGGGGAAACACAGGGGCGCAGTATTTGTGTAAATACAGCGCATGTCTGCATTTCAGAAGTGACAGCGCGGTGCTGCAATTTTTGCTCAGCGCCGCACTGTGGCACTTCTGTGTGAATATGGCCCTGAGTGAGAGAAACAATTTATTTCATAAAATAGACAACATTTTCAAGGACGTTCATAGCAGCGAGGGGCCAAGTTTGTGTGCATTTTTGTCCGTCTGTATGTAAAGATTCCAAATGAAATCAGACAGACACCTCACCATAGCCGACTGGAAGCACCTGTACCCAACTATTTATAAGAAAATACATTCATTAGGGGTATGTAACACCCCAACCCCGCCCACCCCCCAAACACCCCTGGTAATCAGTGTACATCCACTGCGGTTCTATATATAAGGGCTAAAGCGAGGGATGACGGGTAAAAGGATGTCATATGTTGTTAAAAACTGTTTGGGCGACACCCTCTAGCATTAAGAGTCTCACCCACCAACCTGCTGCAAGAGGGTGAGAGCTCTGCAGGTGCTGGTGCACTTGTATAAGCTGAGAATTCTGCAATTGTGGAGGAGTAAATGCTGTTACTCCTGGTAGTAGGTATCCTTTGTGGATGTTAAGTAGCAGGAAATCCCACCATTTAGGGTGGGAAAAGGCCTGTAAATCTGTCCCTTTGTGTATGTTCAATTTCAGAGAATGATTTCATTGTTTTAGAAGGTGATCTGCTGACGATGCTAAGATGCAAGTGTGATGTTAGATCAAACAAACAACCTCTATGAATGAAACGCAGCATAAACTAGTAACAAGGAGCATTTATAAAAATAAAGTAAATGGCTTCATACATGTCGAAACGAGCAGTGTGTACAACTAACCAAAAAACATTCAAAATTTAATTTGAATCATAAAATAGGTTGAAATGTATAAAATGATTTTACCTTCTGTAAATATCAGTGAATAGAGCACATTGCATATATATGTATTTCAGTAACATTGCATTTATTTTAGACAGTGCTTGCTTCCAAGTGATGACAGGTTTGAGGCAGTGTGAATAACAGGGTCAGTGTTCTCCCAAGCCAAAGGCACATCTCAATGGCCTGCTTCAGAAGGATGAATGTCTGAGTCAACCTACTGGGATTTAACTGGTGTCTTGCAAGGGAGCTACACACAGATTACAGCAGTGGCCGCAAAATTCACAGAATTATCTCAGGAGCAAATGCCAGAGTTTACATCCATGTTCTCAGTTTATTATGACAAACGTGAATGCAAGTCGTTCATTTCCTCGGTGGGGGTGGAAAGATAACTCACGCAACATTGGTGGCATGTGCGAAAATGTATTTCTCTGGAGGAAAGAAAATGGAAAAAGTGTAACTGGGGAGTGCAAAGTCAATATCCCAGGCACAGTTGCGCTCGGTGCATAGTTACACAATCCTCCCTGATTTATCATGCCTGTAACAGAGAATTTGAGAAGCTTTTCCAGGAGAGCTCCTAAAGACCTTTAACTGTGCGAGCTTCAAACGGGAGTCTGGGAAACCTTTGTGGACAGACTCTGCACCCCTTCAAGGTTGTAAACGTAGAGGTACAGTTTTGCATTATTTTATATAAATATGGTCATGAGAGTTTTAGGGCCTGATTACGAGTTTGGCCGGGTTGCTGAATGAGAGACCGCTCGAGTCCTGCTGCCGCAGCCAGCAATTCGCTAACTGCCTCAACGCCAGCATGGGGAAAGCAGCTGTCAAAGGGCGGTACAGACAAGGTTCCCGCTGTCTAGGCTACAAAGTGACTTTTTGTCGAAGCAACTGTAGTGGGGAACCACCTTCTTTGAGATAGCGGAATCGAGGGATGCAAGCTTCCCAGAGTCCTTCTTTTTCCCTTCAGTGTCGGATATGAGCCCCTTCGACCAGTGCCCCCTGGTTGAAAGGGTCCAAGTTGTTGACCCCTGGGGCTGCAACTTGACCCCGAAGAAAACAACCCGTGGTTGCGGAAATCCAGGGAAGTACGTTTCTCACTTTTCTGCCAGTGACTGGACTGGGCACATATGGCAGAATCTGCAGCAATGGAAAAGTACTTGTACGAGGTATTTTTTCACGTCATGCATATGTGCACATTTTATACTTGTTTAGTCAAAATGTACACACCCGCATCGACAAATATGAGAAAATATCTCTTGCATTGCTGACCACAGCCTGCGTCGGGCCCCTGCCATCAGATGCACTGGTGGCCACTGTGCAAGCGGTGACATCGCAATATGGCGGGCAAAAGACCCCCGAATCCAGAGAGTACTTGGGACCCCACCGCGGCAGTATGGCGATAAGACTGTCAAAGTCGTAATCAGGCCCTATGTCCTGCTTCCCATCAGTTGAATCAACTGGACTAACATGCACGAGAACAATGAATTATAAGAGAAAAGCACATGGTGATGAGGAATGTGTCTGTGGTGACAAGGAGGGGCCTGCCCCCTCGGTGGGACACAAACACACCTGCCCCCACCTAGAGTTACCCTAACGGATCTGTAATATTGCGTCTTTGAACATATTCTGCGCAAAGCTTTTACTGTGGGGACTTACCCAGGGGCGTGGTGGTGGGGGAGGGGGAATGTGTTACACCCCCAATAAATGTATTTTCTGATACATAGTTGCTTGCAGATGCTTTCAATGGGGTATTGTGAATTGTCAGTCGGATTTCAGTTGGAATCTTTACACACATGGAGACAAAAACGCACACACACTCCTCGCTCTCTGCTTTGATAGTCCTCAAAATTATTACTTATTCTGCAAAATACTGTGTTGTCTCTTCTAGTACCCCATCCAAACCGCACCCCTCTCCCTTTCCACTGCCCCTTGGGCCCCTCGCATGTACCCTCCTTGTCCTGCAATGTATCTAAACATTGGATGCCAGCCCCAAATCTTACTGACCAACCTGCGCCCTGGACTTACCTTCTGTTTTCTGAAATGATGTCCCTCCTGTGGTACAAGGTCCCGGCCAGGGATGGCGAGGTCCTAGGAGGTGCGCATCCCCCGCTCCGCGGTGCTGCCCTTGCCAGAGCTCTGCAGTATGTGATGTCTCATTCTCAGGACTCAGGTGTGCGGGACCCGCCCCGCCCGTAACCACGGGAGGAGTGAATAGAACAGCCGCTTCCTGGCGCTTGAAGCACGTGCGTGCCGTCCCTTGTACAAGTGCACAGGTAGGATTCACCCCCCGGTGGGTCTGCAGTCACCTGGCCTCACTCACTTCACTTTATCCCATCCTCTCCCTTATTTTAAATGCTGAAGCAGAAGCAGCTGTGTTGCCGAAGGTCACAGGAGTGAAAGGGGGAGATTGGATGCGCTGTGCAGCAGGTGTGCCAGGGCACAGGTCCCGCTTCTCCGGTCCCATGAAACACATGACCTCTGACCCGGCGGAAACTAAGAACTGACTGTACAGAGCCCCTGGGGCCGGTATTCATGTCCAGAACTTTACAGGTGAAAACACTGATCGGTTTCTCACCAATGGCTATTAAAAAATCTTTAATGTAATCCCCAAACCACACACCAATCCCCATTTACTTTCCCCATGCGTGTTTATCTAGTTTGTTTGCCCTAAGACTCTTGTATAGCGCACACTGTGCACTGAGTCCCTTCTAGGTGTGGGGTGAGTTCGGGTGTGAGTGAGTGCTCATGACGGGGCACCCTGAGAGCTCTGCAGCTTAGGCTCCAGGCAGTGCTTGTCTCTCACAGTGCAGGGCAGAGGGATATAAAGGTGTTCAGGCCACATGCACATCCAATCCTTGGCTTCTCTGCAGAGAGCAGTGCCACATATTTGTCAACACTGATTACCATATTATGAGAACATGTACCACAGAGGTATTCAGAACTGTCAAGTATTGACTGTACCAAAGAAAGGGGGGAATCGAGAGAGAGTGAGAGATAGGGAGAGGGGGGTGGGGAGCGAGAGGATGGAAGCATGGGAACTGGAAGGTGACACAACGAAGTACAGGAGGGCAGAGTGCAGACAACAGGGAGGAAGAGGAAGAGGACGGCGTGTGAGAGACGAAGGTGGAGTATTTCAGGAAGATGTGAGGATAAACATGGGCCCAGCACAGAGAGAAACTGCAGAGGGGGGGGGGGGGGTGAAGGGAAGAACTGGAGTGAAGGAGACACTCACCTGCCAGACACCTTAGGAATGATGAATCCACAGCCTTCTATTTTCAGACCTGAAACATTTTCAAATCTACACACAATATGGTTCATATCAGTCAATTATCTGATACTGCTAACATGCATTGGCAAAGTCAAAAGGTCTGGCTTAGTTAAAGCCTATGTTCTATAGTGTGTGACATTTCTGAATAACAGAAAACTCACAGAGGAACCTAAATACAGGTCAGGTAGTATACCGTGTGAAACATAGGATTGAATTTCACATTCTTTAAACATTCTCTTAATCGCCTAGGCCTTACCTTTTGGAAAAGGTTCCCAGCCATGCCTCACTGGCCATAACTGTTTCAAGGACCCCAAACGACCCACTGTTTACATCCCACCTAGATCACTGCCTGCGGAGCACAAATTACATGAAAAAGCATAAGAGAACTACATTCACAAAAACTACTCAGAATTTGCAAAACCCAATGACTGGGATTTACACAGATTACTCTCTTGTGAAAAACCTGGGCCTGGAGGATATCTGTAGGAAATTGAGGTATCATTTTAGGAGACAGGTCCCCACCTCTCTTTTTTAATTGCCTTTATTCAGTTTTACAGCATTATAAAACACGAGGTACAGTTTGATTATACATGTTTGATGTTGTCACTTCATATACTCTGTGGGCAGTGTATATGTGTCTCGCTGCAGAGTGTGAACTCAGGACTTTACAACAATATGAAAAAAAAAAAAAAAAAGCTGGTGATGCCGTAGGGTCAATTCTGTGGAGCCTGGATGGTGTCAGACAGGCCCTGTGAAGGATCTCATCTTGTATATATTGGAATCGTACTGGTGGGGCCGGGCCAGTGGTGGAACCGCCATGGCGCCTCCATCCCCCAATACGACTACTGCAGGATTTACGTCCCAATTGTGGCGGAAATCATGCAGTATTCGTAATATGGTGCTCTTCTGAGAAGACAGCCAAAATGAGGGCCAATGTCTGCAACAAATCCCATTAAAAGGAAGCTAAAATAAATGTACCTAAAAGGAGAAAAATGTCCATGTTGACAAGCAGTACAGTCCAAGAGCAAACCAAATTTAAGTGGTCAATTTAGAAGTTTGATAAAAAAAAAATCCTAATGTCAGCAATAATCATGATCCTTTGAAAAATCGCAAAGTGAAATTGAATTCAGAAAAGATTCCACTTAGGAAGGTGACAAATTAATCAAGTTGTTGACAAGGAAAGCAAGGGAGCACTCATGTTCCCTTACTTCAGCCACAGCTCTGGCTGAGGCAGCAGCATCCCATGCAGTCCCAGGTATTGTAGCACCAGGAGCCACTTGATCCACAAAGGGCAGTTCATAGGAAGCTTCTCGTAGCAACTGCAATCTCAGTGGGCAAGTCTTGTAATGAGCCCTCATCAAGAACATCCACTGACCAAGTCTGAAGAATGTATGCGCTGCATAGCAAGACACACTTCTGATGCATGTTCAAATGGGCAAAGGGGCTCCTGTTCTCCCTGGACTCTTCAGTGCTTCTTTAACTTGGTCCCCTTGGTCCCCTTCAGCCACAGGTCTTCAGGTCCAGGAATCCATTGTTGGTGTCTTGCAGTCTCTTCTGGTTCTTGCATTATCTTCTATCGCAACTTCTTGTGTGTTCTTCGAAACTTACTTTGATTTACTCCTGTTTTCCTGGGCTCTGCGGTGGGTTCTAGTACTTACCTTTGGTGTTTTCTTACACTCCTAGCTCCTCTCTACACACTACACTTGCCTAGGTGGGAAACCGACTTTCACATTCCACTATTTTAATATATGTTTTGTGTTCCCTCTAGGCCCATTGCAACCTGTTGTGATTTTCACTATTTGCACTGTTTTCTAACTGGTTTTACAGCTATTACTGCATTCTAGTGTATATACTGTGTTTATTAGTTACCTCCTGAGGGAGTATAGTCTTGAAGATATTTTTGGCATTGTGTCACTAAAAATAAAGAACCTTTATTTTTGTAGAACTGAGAATTTTCTTTCATGTGTGTAAATACTGTATGTCTTCAGTGGTATTGCATGAGCTTTGCATGTCTCCTAGATAAGCCTTGGCTGCTCAGCTACAGCTATCCCTAGAAAGCCTGGCTTCTAGACACTGACTACCTTTCACTAATAAGGGATAACTGGACCTGGTATATGGTGTAACTACCTTTGATACCCGCTACAAACCAGGCCAGCCTCCTATAAAGCTGCTTCTTTCTTATCCATTATTTGTTGCTCTTGCATCAAATTGAATGCAGAAAACAGGTCTCTGGAGCTGATATGTTGCCAGGGTATGCAACCACTTTTCAGTATCTGTAACGTCCAACCTAACTGCACAATTAACCTAAGTTGACTCTGTCTGTGGTGTGAGAATGCCATCATTTTGTATGATGTCAATTACAGATTAAACTATATTTTTTAAGGTGTAAATGTGGTTGGACAAAGTGTTCATACCATCATCTGCGATGGCTAGAACTTTCTGAAGGTATTCCTGATCTATTTCCCTCAACAAGGCTGCGCCTCCTTTTTGTGAAAGATTCCAAACTTTGTTATATATTGCACAAAAAAGCGCTTTCTGCGTGATTTTCTAGGCCCTAACAAGTAATCTTGTAAGTCTGTGTTTTCTGACAGGAGACTGAGGTGTTCTTTAACTGCTACTAGTGTGGAAGATTTCAACCATTGTTGACATAGTTTGCCCACGCTGTATGTGGTAATGGTACTGGAGTGTTGTTGTAAGATGTAATGAGGGTCAGATCTGCTCATTCTAAAACCCCCTGTGGAGTTTACAAAACACGAATAACAACCATTTGATGCCACTGGCCACAATAATTACCCATTTGGACCTGAAAGTGTTAAGGTAAATGTCCGATTTTGGACCCACCCGTTGAGCTGTCCTTCAGTAATGTTTAAAGTCTTTTGCCATTTCTCAAATTTAGCAGGTGACGGAATACTGGTTGCAGTTAGGGGCATATTTACAAGCTCCTAACACCACTGGAGCGTCAGCTGTGGTGCTGTGCACTGTGCCATATTTGCAAAGTGGCACCAAGCCACTTTTTGTGGCTTAACACCGCCTTGTAAATACAGGTCCCATTTCTGTGGCAGATGGGTGTGCAATGGGTGTTGTTGTGGGCGTTCCACCGCAACACGCATTGCTTTTAACACTGCTCTAGATTTACAAGGAATTGTAAATCTGAGGCAGTGCAAAAAACTAATGCCGCCGAAGCATGGCGCAATGAGGAGAAATACTTTTATTTCACTTCTTTTCTGCTTCTTCCATGTGAGCTGCATTCTGCAGCACACATAGAAAGAGCAAAACGCCATAAATGATTATTTATGTTCAGGAAGATGTCCCTTCCTGCACATAAACAATAATTCAATAATGAGGATTTGCCACTTCTATGTGTGCTGCATTCTGCAGCACACATAGAAGTGCCAAATCACCACTGTAGATTGTTTCTATGCTGGAAGGGACACCCTCCTGCACATAAACAATAATTCCCTTCAATGCAGACACCCTTGCAAGGATGCCTGTGCTGGCGTTAGCAGCTAAATTTAGCACCAGCGGAACACAGGGGTGCGCCATATTTGTGTAAATACGGCACATCCCTGTGTTTCAGAACTGTTGCAGCACAGTGCTGCCAATTTTGGTGCAGTGCTGTGCTGTGTCAGTTCCTTGTAAATCTGTCCCTTAGTTCCTTAATCTTTGCTAAGCCTAAACTATTCATTTGTTTTACTGTTTCATTTAAATATATCATTTGCAATAGAATAAGAAATGCTTTGAACAAGGCTTCTCGTACCTGTATTTGCCAATTTCTAGTTCTGTAAACACTCTTTAAGACAGTTGATTTCAACTAAAATTCGTAGCCTTCAATAGCCAACTGGGAAACAAAATAATCAGCGTAAATTAATTTGGTATCTGCTAACAGAACATAGGTCAATTTCATAAGAGGCATTTAAAATATTAAAACTCTGCATTTTTAACATCATATCCAGTAAAATATGCAAACTTTTCTACATATATTTTAGAACTCCCGACTGGTGGAGTTGGACAATATTTCCATTGTGTGAAATTGTAAACAGTTCTTGGGTACTGGCATTATGTAGAAAATTATGTCTCAAATCATGGTAATTGAACATTTCCCCATAATTTGCTGTTGTTTAGTAAGCATCTCCACTTTCAAACATAGTATATGGGTCAAGTTCAGAAAGCACAGAATCAACTGTTTTCACATCCCAAACATCAGAAACAACCCCAGGTGTTATTACACCATTTATTGAAACCTTAAATATATTTGGAATTTTAACAATTTCTGTGAGCCCGAATATATCAAAAGGAACTTTATCCCATACAATTCCATCAGGAATTGGAATAATTGAAATGTTCACTAGGGACACGTCTCTTCCGTCCTTATGTGAGGATAGGTGAGGTTTCAAAACCTCACCCACCAGCTCAATAGCATAGCGTTCAGGAAGATAGTGACCTTGTATCAGCAGAGAGAAAATAATGACAAACCCAGTCCAAAGAAGGAAGGCAAGCTCTGTTAACAGGAGCCATAGATAACTCCATGGATGAATCAGATAGTTAGTTTTAAGCCAATTGAATAGCTTATGTGCTGTTGATACTGGTGCAGTTGAAAATGCCAAAGAATTTGAAAAAGAGTCACTGATGTCTGCAAAATATACAGAAGACGTTTGTGCAAAGACTGGAGCCGGTGTCAGAGAAGAACTGGCAGATGTATCCCTTGGTGATTCATAGTAAACAATTCCATCCATTTGTGTAGAGTTAGAGAAAAATAACTCAGTACTTTGGACATCTCTTGTCGATGATGTAGAGACAGGTACCAATGAGAGTTCATTTTCCACCCTCCCCAAGCTCAGGGAAGTCTCATCATTATTGCTCAACTTTTGAGGAAGTACATCCTGACTGGGTGATGGGTGAGATGGGTGAAATAGGTGTAGGAACTGCCTATGAGCCCTTGTGGATAACTGGATGGCCACAAGGTGTAACTTGACATTGTCAATGGATACAAAGCGGTTTTCTTTAGAACTAGGCAGCTGTGGTAGAATGACAATTCTGGTACCATGTATATCTAGGACTGGAACTGGTGCTCGCTGTGCAGGGCCAAATTCCGTTTTTATAGCAATCTTTTCACGCAAGAGAACCCTAACTTTTGGAATCCAGCCAGCAGGTGGTGTTGGTAAACCCCTCATTCCCAAGGTGGTGGCACATGTAGATGAGTTTTCATCAAGGAACTGTTGAAATTCCTGCAAGACAGGGACACGTTCATTTATGTCAAAGTGTGTGTCTGGTGCCACTGCGCCAGGACCATCAAGATCTGGGACATACATAGGTATGCCCAACAGAACCTAATATTGGGTGCCCCCTCCCCAGGACTTTGGCAGATTATTGAGTGCTCTCTTGACTCGATATAGATAGTTTAATGCAATTACAACCCGTACCTAGTACCCTTGCCGTTAAGGATTGTGTTAATTCTCAGTTTTTCCACTCCACCACTGTGTTTCCCTCAGGATGATAGGGAGACAAGAAATGAAGTTGGACACACATTGTCGCCATGGTATCCCTGAATGCCCTGAAGGCAAAGGCAGGCCCCTTATTCAAATTGAATGCCGCAACTGCATATGTATTGATGACTTGCAAATCTTTTATAACAGTTTGAGGGTAAGCTGATCTTTGTGGCCATACCCATAGAAATCTGGAGCAAGAATCAACCGCGACTAAGATGTATTTTTATGCACCATCAAGTATTAGGGGACCACAATGGTCCAGGTAACACACATTGTAGTGGCTTGTTCGAAATTAGAAAGGGTGCCTGTGGTGGGCGTTTCGCGATGGACTCTCTTTTTTGTTGGTAGATGTTACAACAAAGGACATACTGTCTGATCTTTCTGTATAGACCTGGCCACCAATAGCGTTTTTGCAGTAATGAAATTGTAGTCGCCACAGCTGCATGTGCAGAAGCAATCCTCTCATGCACTGCATTTATTAGATGTCATCTCCGGTCTTGGATGGGGATCACACAATCACCCACCCCTGGTATTGTTACGAATGCAACATTTTGAGCACTGAGGTGGCAGGAATATTTGGCGGGATACACCTTTGGCAAGGGATTCCTGTCAGCCCAGGCAATTACAACAGCTAGTGTTTCATAATCTAATCTCTCCCTTAGATCTGCTACCTTCCCCCACAGAAGTCTGTGTTTGATGGTGTTCCCTTTTGAATCTCTGAACCCATTCTGGCTCCAGTAATGCAGAAATTCATTAAAGGACTGGATACAGTTATACAAATCTTGCACAATGAGTGTTAGAAGTTCAGGATCCATATGTTCCAGTGCCAATAATTGAGCCTTACGCTCTGCCATTTCTGCCTTGCAGTCCCCTAAGGTCTATGTGTATGTATTTTGAGGGTGGGATTTGCCATCCCTCATGCATCCGCTCACAGCTGCTCAGGCGGCAGAGTATTGTTGTTTGGTGCCTACTGCCGGTTGCTCTGAACCATCAGTGTAAATGGTAATTTGGTATTGATCAAGAGGCAAAATATTTGTAAGATTTGGGTATTCAAGTTCATATTGAAGGAACTCTTGGGGCTGAAGTTGTGGATCAAATGTATAATCAACATCAGTGGGTATCAGAGACGTTGCCCATTGGATCCAATGTGGATGTAATGCGTTTGCTTTTCGAACGCTGGCTTTTGTGACAGCCTCTAAGGCTTGTATTGGGGTCACAACAACAATGCATTTCCCCTGGGCCAGAAGTCTCACTTTTATGAAGGGCATCTGAACAGAAGTTAGACTTTTCTCAGTGGGAGCAAAGCGTTGTTCAGCCTTGGAATATAAATGTGATTTATATGCTATTGGAACAGTATCACCTTCATTGAATGTTACATAGGTGAATCCGATGGCACCAGCAATTATTCTGATGACTAAGTTTGTTTTGTTGTCACATGTAAGTATGTGTTTTGCTTCTAGCATGTCCTGCTGTAATGCTCTGAGAATTCATGTGTGTTCAACTGTTCAATATTTACTTGAAAAGCCTGGATGTGTCAAATCATAAAGTGTTTTTATGGTTTGTCCATAATCTTGAAAGTAAATTCTACCAAAATTGAAAAAGCCCAATAATGATTGTAGCTTTTTGATGGAGTTTGGTAGTTGCAATTCTGCACATTTTTTTGGAAAGTGGGTGCCAGGCTCTTTCTTTCATCCAATAACTCGTGTCCCAAAACATGACACTGAGAAAATAATTTTTTGCTTCCTTGAAATTAAATTTGTAACCTATGTCAGCGAAACCCACCAAAATGTGGTCCACCCATCTTAGGTATGTGACTAGGTCATTATCTGTCAGATAGATGTCATCTATATAGGACAACGCCTCAGGGTCAAAGTTGTGTAGTATGGATGACTGTTCTTATACCCTTGTGGGAGTCAAAAACATTTACTTTCCAACCCTTGCGTGCTGAAGGTGGTCAAATCCCTGCTTTCAGGTGCTATATTTTGGTAGAAATATCCAAGGTTGTTTTATATTTTGTGCACTAAATTGTTAATATGTACTGGGCTGCTGTGTGCATTTTGTATTGCAAATGTGCGTGTCTGACTGTTTAATGCTCTGCAATCTAAGACTGTTCTTTATGAATGGTCCGGCTTGGCTATGGAGAAAAAAGAGTTGTTCACTGGCGATACGTGGGGTTCTTATAAACCCTTTCATTCAAGTTGTGTGAGTATTTCTCTCAATGGTGCTTTAGCTTCACGTTTAATGGGGTTTAGAGGCTGTGGTACTGGTGTCGATGGACAAACTCTGGTGGCCAACCTCTTTCTTCGAATAGGATGTCATAACACTGTGATAATTTTTCATAGAATTTTATTTAAGTTGCTCTCTATGTCTCTGCAGTTTCGACTTCTAAAAAGTGGTTAGTTGCTGTCACATCCAGAAGCTTTTGAAGATTCCAGAAAACTATTGAGACCTCTGCAGTGCTCTCTAGCAGAGTCAGTGCCCATGTCCTGTTCCTCAGTAGAGTTCTCATTATGTGTGGCATTTCTAGCCAAAATTGCTACCACATTTTTATTTTTAAACTGTGTTTTCTGTTGGGGATGTTTCCCCTCCTTTTTTATGGAAGGTTAAGGTAAGCATTGTGAATTTTTTCTTGGTTTGACATACTTGTTTGTTGTTCAAAATGCCCACCTCTCTGACTGCGTTTATCTGGTTAGTCCTATAAGGAATGAGATTGGAGTGTATCAATGTATTGATAGCTATCAGGAGTTTTAAAACTATCTCTATTTCTAAAAATTGTATCAGTTCTCTGAGGTCTCCAATTGCAGAGATTCTCCTCTTTATTTTACATTATCCTTATTTTATTTTTGTTTTACCCAGCGTTTTTAGAACCCTCAGATGCTTGCTTGTTGGATTCCTTGTTGGATTTACCTTGTAACTGTCGTTTACCTGGTCTGGCTCCCAGAGTATCTCGACCTATACTGCTATAAGTTTCGTCGACAAGCTTGGCAGCTCACGTTCTTGATCCTGTACACAAACATCTCGGAGCCGCAGGCATACTGCCAATGCTAGCGCTTCCCCTTTAAGATTACTTAACCCCTTCGCTGCCAGGCCTTTTCCCCCTCCTGTGCCAGGCCTTTTTTTGGCTATTTGGGGCAGTTTGCACTTAGGCCCTCATAACATTTTGTCCACATAAGCTAGCCAAGCCAAATTTGCATCCTTTTTTTCCAACATCCTAGAGATTCTAGAGGTACCCAGACTTTGTGGATTCCCCTGAAGGAGGCCAAGAAATTAGCCAAAATACAGTGAAAAATTCGTTTTTTTCAAAAAAATTGGAAAAAGGGGCTGCAGAAGAAGGTTAGTGGTTTTTCCCCTGAAAATGGCATCAACATAGGGTTTGTGATGCTAAAATCACCAGCTTCCCAGCTTTCAGGAACAGGCAGACTTGAATCAGGAAACCCAATTTTTCAACACAATTTTGGCATTTTATTGGGACATACCCCATTTTTACGATTTTTTGTGTTTTCAGCCTCCTTCGAGACAGTGACAGAAATAGGCGTGAAACCAATGCTGGATCCCAGAAACCTAAACATTTCTGAAAAGTAGACAACATTTTGAATTCAACAAGGGGTAATTTGTGTAGATCCTACAAGGGTTTCCTACAGAAAATAACAACTGAAAAAAACAATATTGAAATTGAGGTGAAAAAAACAGCAATTTTTCTCTACGTTTTACTCTGTAACCTTTTCCTGCAATGTCAGATTTTTTAAAGCAATATACCGTTATGTCTGCTGGACTCTTCTGGTTGCAGGTATATATAGGGCTTGTAGGTTCATCAAGAACCCTAGGTACCCAGAGCCAATAAATGAGCTGCACCCTGCAGTGGGTTTTCATTCTATACCGGGTATGCAGCAATTCATTTGCTGAAATATAAAGAGTGAAAAATAGCTATCGAGAAAACCTTTGTATTTCCAAAATGGGCATAAGATAAGGTGTTGAGGAGCAGTGGTTATTTGCACATCTCTGAATTCCGGGGTGCCCATACTAGCATGTGAATTACAGGGCATTTCTCAAATAGACGTTTTTTTTACACACTCTCTTATATTTGGAAGGAAAAAATGTAGAGAAAGACAAGGGGCAATAACACTTGTTTTGCTATTCTATGTTCCCCCAAGTCTCCCGATAAAAATGATACCTCACTTGTGTGGGTAGGCCTAGCGCCAGCTACAGGAAATGCCCAAAACACAACGTGGACACATCCCATTTTTTGACAGAAAACAGAGGTGTTTTGGCCTCTAGCTCAGCCAGCACCTATGGAAACCTACCAAATCTGTGCATTTTTTAAAACTAGAGACCTAGGGGAATCCAAGATGGGGTGACTTGTGGGGCTCTGACCAGGTTCTGTTGCCCAGAATCCTTTGCAAACCTCAAAAGTTGCCTAAAAAAACGTTTTCCTCACATTTCGGTGACAGAAAGTTCTGGAATCTGAGAGGAGCCACAAATTTCCTTCCACCCAGCGTTCGCCCAAGTTTCCCGATAAAAATTATACCTCACTTGTGTGGGTAGGCCTAGCGCCCGCGACAGGAAATACCCCAAAACACAACGTGGACACATCCCATTTTTTGACAGAAAACAGAGGTGTTTTTTGCAAAGTGCCTACCTGTAGATTTTGGCCTCTAGCTCAGCCGGCACCTAGGGAAACCTACCAAACCTGTGCCTTTTTTAAAACTAGAGACCTAGAGGAATCCAAGATGGGGTGACTTGTGGGGCTCGGACCAGGTTCTGTTACCCATAATCCTTTGTAAACCTCAAAAGTTGGCTAAAAAAACACGTTTTCATCAACTTTCGGTGACAGAAAGTTCTGGAATCTGAGAGGAGCCACAAATTTCCTTCCACGCAGCGCTCCCCCAAGTCTCCTGATAAAAATGATACCTCACTTGTGTGGGTAGGCCTAGCGCCCGCGTCAGGAAATGCCCCAAAACACAACTTGGACACTTCACATTTTTTGACAGAAAACGGAGGTGTTTTTTGCAAAGTGCGTACCTGTAGATTTTGGCCTCTAGCTCAGCCAGCACCTAGGGAAACCTACCAAACCTGTGCATTTTTGAAAACTAGAGACCTAGGGGAATCCAAGATGGAGTGACTTGTGGGGCTCTAACCAGGTTCTGTTACCCAGAATCCTTTGCAAACCTCAAAATTTGGCTAAAAAAACACATTTTCCTCACATTTCGGTGACAGAAAGTTCTGGAATCTGAGAGGAGCCACAAATTTCCTTCCACCCAGTGTTCCCCCAAGTCTCCCGATAAAAATGATAACTCACTTGTGTGGGTAGGCCTAGTGCCCACGAAAGGAAATGGCCCAAAACACGTCGTGGACACATCACATTTTTTCACAGAAAACAGAGGTGTTTTTTACAAAGTGCCTACCCGTGGATTTTGGCCTCTAGCTCAGCTGGCCCCAGAGGGGGCAGAAACGGCCTAAAATAAATATGCCCCCCCAGGCCCAGAGGGAGCGACCCTTGCCTACGGGGTCACTCCCCCTGTGTGACATTGGTGCAAAAAAAAAGATCCCCGGTGCCTAGTTGTTTATGCCCCCCTTGGGGGCAGATTGACCTAAAATTGGCCGATTTGCCCCCAATGGGGCAGAAATGGCCTAAATACAATTTGCCCCCCATGGGAGCGACCCTTGCCTAATGGGTCGCTCCCCATCTCTAAAGAAACAAACAAACAAAAGAAAACACAAACATTTTTTAGCCCTGGCGCCTAGAGGTTTCTGCCCCCACTGGGGGCAGATCGGCCTAATAACAATAGGCCGATCTTCCCCAAGAGGGCAGAAATGGCCTAAAATAAATTTCACCCCCACCCTCCCAACCCCCCACCGGGAGCGACCCTTGTCCACGGGGTCGCTCCCCATGCGTGACATTGGCGCAAAAAAAAAAAAATCCCCGGTGCCTAGTGGTTTCTGCCAGATTGACCTAAAATCCACCGATCTGCCCCCAAAGGCGGCAAAAATGGCCTAAATACAATTTGCCCCTCCAGGGGAGCGACCCTTGGCTAAGGGGTCGCTCACCATCTGTAAAAAATAAAATAAAAAATCCACGGTGCCTAGTGGTTTCTGACCCCCTTGGGGGCAAATCGGCCTAATTAAAATAGGCTGATCTGCCCCCCAGGGGGGGCAGAAATGCCCTAAAATAAATTTGCCCCCCAAGTGGCACGACCCTTGCCTAAGGGGTCGCCCCCCTTGCGTGAAATTCACGAAGAAAAAAAACCTCCCTGGTGTCTAGTGGTTTCTGTCCCCCTTGGGGGCAGATCAGCCTCATAAAAATAGGCCAATCTGCCCCCAAGGGGGGCAGAAATTGCCTAAATGTAATTTGCCCCCTAGGGGAGCGACCCCTGCCTAAGGGGTCGCACCCCACTCTAAAAGAAAAAACAAAAACAAAACAAACAAACAAAATGATCCCTGGTGCCTAGAGGTTTCTGCTCCCGGGGGGGGCAGATTGGCCTCATAAAAATAGGCCAATCTGCCCCCAAGGGGGGCAGAAATGGCCTAAATGTAATTTGCCCCCTAGGGGAGCGACCCTTGCCTAAGGGGTCGCTCCCCACCTCCAAAAGAAAAAAACAAACAAAAAAAAATGATCCCTGGTGCCTAGAGGTTTCTGCCCCCCCTTCCAAAAGAAATGCCCCCACTGGGAGCGACCCTTGCCCAAGGGGTTGCTCTCTCATGCCAGTTTCCATATAAAAATAAAATCCCTGATGTCTAGTGGGCGTGTCAAAAGCCGGATTGCTTTGCAATCCGGCTTTTGAAACGCTGAGAGAGACTTCAAAGGGAAGGAAATACATTTCCTTCCCTTTGAAGTCTCTCTCAGCCTCCTCCACGTGATCGGAAGAGAAATGCTTTACATTTCTCTTCCGAGCGCGCTGGAAGCTGAGCTTCCAGCGCGAAGGAGGAGGCCTCTGTGACAATCAGCGCGCGATGCACGCTGACGTCACAGGGTGGGGGGAGGTTGGGGGTGGAAGGGATTTACCTTCCATCCACGACCAGGGTGTGTGGGGCACAGTTCCTGGGTGCAGGACGAGGTGATCTCGTCCAAGGAACCCGGGAACCGGTGCGTTGGACGAGATCACCTCGTCCAAGGCACCGTAGGGGTTAGTATTATTGAGGATACTGTGGCGAAATTGCCTATTGATTGCATCCCCAGTTCTAGGGACAGCGAAGCCCCATATTTATCCTGAATTTGTTTTAACAGTTCTGGAACATTAACAAGTATTGATGTACTGTGTGTGGTAGTGTAGAGTGCAGCAACGCTGTACCCCAAGTGGCGCAGTTGTCCACTGAGGGAACCATCCTGAATGTCAAGCACATTGTGAGAAGTCTGTTTTATCTTGGGGTCCTGTATGGGGAAATACTGCTTCCAAAGCTAAGCTTTTTTGCTGATCAAAATGGAATCTCTTTTTGTTTGGTAGGTACTTTACCCATAATTGAATGCACAGTAGCAGGATGAATGCCCACTGTGGCCACATTTAGTTGCACTGTATCAGTCCTTGCTGGGGCAGTGTTCAAAGCCAGCATTACAAATTGTATTAATCATCTATATATTTCTACTAAATTAGCATAAAGGTGGCATACTTCTGCTACCGCAATTATACCTATATTAGGATGTGGTGTATAGGTAGCCAATTCTAGTAATGTAGGTCCATCATTACTTGAAGGACCTAATCTAAAATTCTGTGGAACGTGTGGTAGGATGCCATCAAGCTAATTTTGGTGTTCTTGATATGATAGTGGTATTTCTAAATACGCATATGGTCTGTATTCTGCAGGGGCATTTGCTGGAGTGTAGTGATGAAATGTATATGTGTTCCCATTTGCAGCTAGAAAGTGACCAAGAGTACTTTCAGTTCTGTGTGCTGGGTGAACCTCAACAACAAATGCAACTGCTCCTCCCTCATCTGTAAGGCCATTATTTAATAAGTGTGCCGTGAGAGGGAGTCTCATGTTTTCTGCAAATACAACCCTGCTTTGGTCCACTGTTTTTAAAAAGGAGCTGAATAGTTCAGACATAGAAGCACAAATTGGAGATCTCCTTTTAAAGGTTCAAGCTTGAACAACCTACAGCATAAAATAGGTACTACCTATCTAGCTGAGGCAGATTTTCCCTAGTACCATGGACGTCTCCCTATAAGGTCATTAGAGTGCCTTTTGCAAGAGATGAGACTGAGAACCTTGGGAGATCAGTAAAGTCAGTGCCTAACCAATGTTGGCAGTGCCATGTCATAGGACTCCCGTTGTAGTAACAAGACTGCTGGATTTTGGGCAGTAGCACCACTGAGTGTAGAGGACTGAGTGTAATCCCACACCGTGTGACAGCTGTTGGCCTAATCCTTCCGGCTAGGTAGGAGCACCTCACCAGTACCAGAGGTAAAATTGATTTGTGACAGCCTATCAGTGACCAGGAAAGTGAAATACAAGACGAGTCCCACCATATTGTTAAAATAGTATACCTAATATCCCTACCTACACTACTAAGTTTCTACATGAGATCAAATAGCAGTGGTAGCCCTAATCTACCCCTGTAGTCTGGGGAAGGAAGCCCAATCCCCAATCTTGTGTTCAGGGGTGAAGAAGAGTTCTGCTGGGAGTCCTCCCACTTAGGTGAAGAGGAAGCGTGAGGTTTCAACATAAACTGTGATGACGTGCAGCATGAGATGGCAGGCTGACTGGAACACCCCCTCTGACTTAGTTTGGGCAGCCTGTTGTTTTTTAATAATACATGCTGTTGTGCTGGGAACTGCTCTGACGCAATAATGGGTCTTTTCTCTATAAGATAGACATTGCACTCTCGAACCGACAATATCTGATAAACTACTGTGTATGGCCTTGGAGTGAGCACAGGATGAATTGTTGTGCAGAGAAATGAATAATAATTCCGTGTGGAAGGGCAACTGATATAAAATAATAAAATATCACCACTAAAAATGAAGCGTTGCTAAAATATTAAGAGGAATAACATGACAAGTGACTAGGTGAGAGGTCACAGGCCTCAGACTGAATCTAAAATAAATGTGCCCATATAAACCCTAAAATAACCTCACAACAATGATATGTCATTAAAAAGATCCAGCGCAGTGAATATTGCAGTTTAATACCCCTTCTTTACTAATTGTGCGGTTTGCTTGAATGAAGCGGTGTCGTCTGTTTATAAGGGCATCAGCGACCGCCCAGCTGCCCGCTGGCTTTGCAGCGTGTCCCTGGTTTCGCTAACTCAGGTTGCGACATGACGCATGAGTGTGTTTTGCTCAACTAAGTCACATGTAGCTATTAGCCTGAGCCACAGCTACTGGTGAGGAGGGTGAGATGTGGTTCAGTCAGGGGATCAGCGCCAGGGTCTCCACTCCAGTCCTCTTTGAAGCCACCAAATTCTATCCCCAGTAAAACCTCCCTGCCCACACTTTGAGCTTCCCCGGGCTCGGCCGGAATGCATGGGAACCAAGCTCCGCCGCCTGATAGTGAAACAGCAGAACTGCCCTGCAGACACAATGATCCTCCCCTTGACACGCCAAAACACTGACCCCGTCAACAGGGGTTTCTCACACCAGCTCTTGGTTAGCTGGGTTCTCCCGAGGAACTATGACTCTTATTGCAAGGGTGTATTTTTAAAAACAACAGCTTGTGAAAAGGAAGTACGGATTTGAGCACAAGATTAACATTTTTTATGGTGGTATTTGTTTGTTGCCCCCTCTCACCACACCCCCAGGCATTCACAAGGAAAGTTGATATAAAATTTGTACTTTGCCCACAAAAAATGCTATTGCTGGCCGGCATCTGAATTTTAAAGTGAAGACCGAACTAGATTTGTTCATGAATAAACTATCTCAGCTTCTCGTGAAAATATTCCCATGTCTTTACGCCAAAAATGTTGGTTTCATATACACGGTTAATCTCATAGCCACGTTTATCAAATAGAAAAGATTTTACAAAAATACTTAGGAAAGTGTATGCATAAACTAAACGTACTGGTGGATCAAGGGGTGTTTAGAAATGTTTCCGAATTTTAAGCGCAATTTTGTTTTTTAAATATGTCTTCATAGGATTAAGTGTAAAGGAGTAACACCAATTCGTATATACAAAGCAATGTGCTTTATGCATACAGGGAAACCACCTTTTTTTTTTTAAATCTCTGAAGAATCCACTTTTTAGCCCTGCTGGAGGAGTCCATGAGGGATCCACCTATGGCCTCAGGGTGACCCTACCCTGGCCACTTTTCTTTTTTTTAAATTGTTCTGTTGGACTCGGCTGAAGTCCCAAGAAGGCTGTTAACACTTCCTTGTTGAAATGTTGACAGCCAATGTGATATCATCACGAGGACAGTTGGATCCGCAGATGATCTGCGTCCCTAGATCTTTATATTTTTAAATCTTTAATTACTCCAAAACTACTGAATAGATTTATGCCAAATCAAAAAATCAAGCTTTCTGGGCCAAGAGCTAGCTTTCTGACAAATTTGGTGCAATTTCGTCCAGCAGTTAGGGATGTAGTCATGTTCAAAATCTCTATGGGAAAATGAATAGGAAAAATGTGTTTTGGGAACCCCCCTTTTTGCTTTGCCCACACTTGGTGGATCATGCCAACACTTTCAAGGTAAAAAGAACAGATGATGGACGGAATGCTGAACAATGCAAACATTCAACCCCAGTCACAAAGATCTGGTTTTAATACCTTGTTTTTTTTGCCCACCACGCCACCCCCAGTTTGGACCCAGCCATATGCAAATCAGTCTTGACACTGTTCCCCATGGGAACAGTCCAGCCTGAACTATCAAGCCAGGTCCTCCCTGGACCAGAAAGAATCATCCTGAGACCAGTTTCAGGGTATCACCCTTCATCAGCCAGGCTATCTTGATTCTAGTGGCGCAGTAAGCACGGGATCTACCTCTGGGCATACACTTCCCACTTAGGGGAACAAAAGCAAAAAGAATATGGTGACTTTAGCACAGCAAATTGTTTGTGGGTGCCATTTTTAGGGAAAAACAGACACTTTGATCTGGAGCACCTTTTCCCTTCTTTTCTCAAAAAACGAAAACCAAAATGTTGCTAAATTATGCCTATTTTTTCGGTCCTCTCCCAGGGAAACCACAAACCCTGGGTGCCTGTAGAATCCCAGGATGTTGGAAAAGGACTCAAGTCTCACACAGGAGGTTCAGTCCTCTTCTGATCTTCCACAGGGACAGGAGTGTTCAGAAGTGGATACCTGAAGATGCCACATTTAGGACTCACACAAGCAAGTGGGTGAGAATGACCCCTGGGTTTGCCCTAACCAATGGGATAAAGGCTCACCGGACTAACCTGAGCCACACTGAGCATTTTCAAGATGCACCAGTGGTGGGTTTTCCATTAGGGATCCAGGGCTACGCCCCCTTCATCTTATACCAAGAGTGAATAATAATCTTTTATTCACTCTTGGTATAAAAAGAAAAAGCTGTCTAGCAGCAGTCTAAAATAGCTCTAATAGACATGCTATCTAATGTCTGGTGCAGACACACAAAGGTGCCTGAACCAGCCACAAGAGGTTATTCAGGGCTGGTGAAAACCACAGCCCTGGCCTTGGACCCCTGGTGCTCCTCAAGAGGGGACTCCTCAGTGCTTTTCAATCTGTTGTTGTATAGCTATTTTAGCCATATTTTATACACGTTATTTTAGTTACCTAGTCCTCCAGCTGTGCACTTTCACCTAGATACATTTTCTTCAGTATGATTTTATTTGTCTAGCAAGAGCTACTTTTGCAGTGTTTTTACGCAGGGAAGGCTTTGTGTCGATTTCTGGCGTTCAGTCTTGGATCCTCTTCGGGTTGAGGGGTTTTCAGATGCCCTGGGGACAATTCGTGGATTTCTGGTGGTGGCAGGACGAAGTCACAGGGGCTGTGTTGATCTGGTGGGCATTGCGTGGAAATTTCTACCACATGGCAGACGCTGCGTGGATTCCTCCCTGGAAGTCAGGCTGCGTCGTTCCGGCTGTGCGTGGATCCAGTGGGCTGTGTGTCAAATTTCCAGTCGCTACGCTGGTGCTGCGTCGATCTTCTCATTGTGTAGTCGGCCTGTGTCGTTCTGGTTAGGCGTGCAGTGAATTTTTCACTGCGATGCAGGCTGTGCGGCGTTTCTGGCAGGCTGTACATCGATTTTCATTGCACAAGGAGTCCTTGTTGTAGAGATGAAGTCTTTTAGGTCATGAGACTTCAGGGAACAGGAGGCAAGCTCCATCCAAGCCCTTGGAGAGCACTTCTCAGCACAGCCAGAGAACAGCAAGGCAGCAGGGCAATAGCAAGTCAGCAGTCCTTCACAGAAAGCAGTCAGGTGAGTCCTTTGGGCAGCCAAGCAGTTATTCTTGGCAGGTTGCAGATTCTGGTTCAGGTTCTCTTCTCCAGGAAGTGTCTGAGTTGGTAGGGGCAGTGGCCCTGTTTAAATACCCACATGTGCCTTTGAAGTGGAGGAGACTTCAAAGAGTGGCTTAGATGTGCACAATGTCCCCTTTCAATTCAATCCTCTCTGCCAGGGTCCCAGTAAGAAGTGTGGCAGTCCTTTCTGTGAGGGCAGGCTACTGTTCTTTGACATGTTAGTGTGAGGCCTTCCACCCTCCCAGCCCAGGAAGACCCATTCAAAATGCAGATGTATACAAGAGAGGCTGAGCATCCTGTGTTTGGGGTTCATCTGAGTGAATGCACAAGGGAGCTGTCAACTGAACCCAGCCAGACGTGGATTGAAAGGCAGAGAAGAATTAAGTGCAGAGAAATGCTCACTTTCTAAAAGTGGCATATCTAAAATAGTAATATTAAATCCAACTTCACCAGTCAGCAGGATTTTGTATTACCATTCTGGCCATATTAAATATGACCCTCCTACTCCTCAGATCAGCAGCTACCACTCAAACAGTATATGAGGGTAGCCCTAATGTTAGCCTATGAAAGGAGCAAGCCTCACAGCAGTGTAAAAACAAATTTAGGAGTTTTAAACTACCAGAACATGTACAATACACAGGTGCATGTCCTGCCTTTTGCCTACACAGCACCCTGCCCTATGGGTTACTTAGGGCAGACATTAGAGGTGACTTATATGCAGTGCTTGAAATGGAAAAAATAAAGTGCAGGTACTCTGTGTGCAGAGTACCTGCTTGTTTCGGAGAAGTGCCGGTACTCTCCAATTAAAAGTATTACGTTTTTCTTGAGATGTGCCGGTACTCTCCCTCTCAAAATAAAAAAGTGCTGGTACTCAGTACCGGACAGTACCGGCCCATTTAAAGCACTGCTTATATGTCGAAGAAGGGGAGTTTTAGGCTTGACAAGTACTTTTAAATGCCAAGTCAAATTGGCAGTGAAACTGCACACACCGGCCTTTCAGTGGCAGGCCTGAGACATGGTTAAGGGAATACTTGAGTGAGTGGCACAATCAGCCCTAGGCGCATATTTATACTTTTTTATCGCCGCGTTTGCGTCATTTTTTGATGCAAAATGGCGCAAACTTACAAAATACAATTGTATTTTGTAAGTTTGGGCCGCTTCTGCATCAAAAAATTACGCAAATGTGTCGCTACAAAAGTATAAATAAGGGCCATAGTGCTTTTTACTAGGGACTTATAAGTAAATTAAATAATCCAATTGGGTATGCTCAATGTCATCATGTTTAAAGAGACAGAGCATGTGCAATTTAGCACTGGTTAGCAGTGGTAAAGTGCGCAGAGTCCTAAAATCAGCAAAAACATTATTCAAAAAGTGGAGGGAGTTAGGCAAAAAGTTAGGGGTGACCACCGTAAGGCTGTCAGGTCTAACATGTGTCCCCCCAAGCTGAAAGCGGGGAGAGCTAACCAACCCCCTGTGAGCTCTCATCACTAAGGCAGAAGTATCTGGAGAGACCATCAGCTTTGGTATAGTCAATCCCTGGGTGATGCTCTACCATAAAGTCCTGCCCGTAGGGAAATGGATCACCTCAAGAGTTTAGGATTCTCACCCCACATCTGCATGAGCCAGCTGAGGGGCTTGTGGTCTGTCTGAACCCGGAAGTGAGTCCCAAACAGGTATGGTCTCAGCATCTTCATTTCCCAGCCCACAAAAAATGCTTCTCTCTCAATAGCCCATCCACCTCTGTTCCAGTGGTAATAGTCTTCTGCTAATGAAGAATACTGGTTTGTCTAGGCCCTCCTCATTTAGCTGTGCTAGAACAGCCCCTATGCCATGCTCTGAAGCATCTGTCTGCACAATAAACTCCTGGGAGTAGTCAGGGGCCTTAAGGACGGGGGCTGTGCACATTGCTTCCTTCAGGGAGTCAAAGGCTCTCTGACAAGCCTTTGTCCAATTCATCAGCCTAGGTTGCTTTTTGGAAGTAGGTTATGTCGAGGGTGTCACAATGGAGCCATAGCCCTTGACAAACCTACGGTAATTCCCAATGAGGTCAAAGAAGGTTCTCACTTCTGTCTGTGTTCTAGGTGGCTGCCAGGCCTTGATAGTTTCAATCAGGCCTGGAGTGGCTGTACCTTGCCACCACCTACTAGGTGTCCCAAGTACACCACGGAACTCTGACCAGTCTGGCACTTACTAGCCTTGATGGTCAGGCCTGCCTGTTGCAGATCCTGAAGCACCTCCTTGAGGTGGAGTAGGTGTTACTTCCAGCTGGAACTATAGACGGCTATGTCATCTAGGTAGGCTGCGCAGAAGGCATCCTTGCCAGCTAGGACCCTGTTAACCAACCTTTGGAAAGTAGCGGGGGCATTTTGCAACCCAAAGGGCATCACCCGGAATTGGTAATAGCCCTCAGGTGTGGAAAATGCAGATCTCTCTTTAGCCCCCTCAGTCAAGGCGATCTGCCAGTACCCTGATGTGAGATCAAAAGTACTGAGAAATTTGGCAGCACCTAGTCTGTCTATGAGCTCATCAGCTCAGGGGATGGGGAGAGCGTCAGTCCGTGTGTCTGAGGTGAGACCCCGGTAGTCCACACATAACCAGAGTTCTGGCTTGGCACCGGGTGCAGTAGCCTTGGGTACCAGCACAACAGAGCTGGCCCATGGACTTCTGGACTTCTCAATAACCCCTAGGGCCAGCATCTTGGCAACTTCCTCCTTGATGCTGGCCTTCCCCTTATCTGACAACCTGTATATTTTGTTCTTTACAGGGGGACTGTCTCCTTTCTCAATATCGTGGACACACAAGTGGGTGAGTCGAGGAGTAAGGGAAAACAGGGAAGAGAACTGCTTCAACAACTCGTATAAGTCTCCTCTCTGATCTAGAGTCAGGGAGTCAGAAAGATTGACACCCTCCACTGACCCATCACCTTCTTTGGCAGAGAAGAGGTCTGGTAGAGGTTCACTCTCCTCTTCCATGCCCTCCTCTTTCACAAGGAGCATACTGACCTCCGACCTCTCAAAATGAGGCTTGAGTCAGTTGTGGTGGAGAACCCTTAGGGGGTGTCTAGGGGTCTTGAGGTCTACTAGGTAAGTGGCCTCCCCCTTCCTCTCCTTGATCTCAAATGGACCAGTCCAGCAGTCCTGGAGAGCTCTAGGCTCTACTGGCTCCATTACCCAAACCTTGTCTCCAGGTGAGAATTCGACCAGAGTGGCCTTCCGGTCATACCACTCCTTCATCAGCTATTTACTGGCCTCAAGGTTACTTTTGGCTGGCTTCCAGAAGCGTTGGGTTTGGTTGCGGTGGACCAGCATGTAGCTGACCACATCCTGGGGAGGTGCCTTGGGAGCTTTCTCCCAGCCCTCTCACTATTCTTAGTGGTCCCCTGACAGGGTGACCATAGAGAAGCTCAAAGGGGCTGAACCCCACCCCTTTCTGGGGTACCTCCCTATAAGCAAAGAGAAGGCATGGCAAGAGAACGTCCCACTTACGTCTCATGCCTCAGGTAGGCCAGTGATCATGCTTTGTAGGGTTTTGTTGAATCTCTCAACAAGCCCATTGGATTGTGGATGGTAAGGGGTGGTAAACCGGTCGGCTACCCCACACTTATCCCACATGGACTTCATGTACCCACATGAAGTTTGTGCCTCTGTCAGACACAACTTCCGTAGGGAACCCCACCCAGGTAAATATTCCCATCAGGGCTCTGGTCACCCCCGGTACAGTCACTGTTCTCAGAGGGATTGCCTCTGGATAGCAGGTGGCATGGTCCACCAAAACCAGGATAAACCTGTTGCCCAAGGCAGTTTTGGGATCAAGGGACCAATGACATTGATGCCCACCCTTTCAAAGAGGTGCCAATGATGGGGAGTCGGATCAGGGGGGTCTTAAGCCTTTTCCCTGTCTTCCCACTAGCCTGGCAGGTGGGGCAGGCCCTGCAGAAACTATCTGAGGCTACCCACATTCTAGGCCAATGGAAGTGGGTGACAAGCATGACAAAGGTCATGTCTTGGCCCAAATGTCCTACCACGAGGATGACGTGAGCCAGGCCAAGTAGGAAGGTCCGGTAACACTGGGGGACCACCAGCACAGGTGCTGCCCCAATGACCGGAGCCTTAGGCTCACTGTAAAGGAGATCATTCTCCCAGTAGATATGGTGATCGCCAGAGGCTTCACCTGCTGCTTGGGCTGTGGCCTGTTTCCTCAGACCCTCAAGGGTGGGGCATTCTTTCTGTGCCTTGCAGAGTTCTTCCCTGGTTGGCCCACCCTCTACTTGCCAGCCAGCAAGTTCAGGCAGTTTGCCCAGGTTAGCAATATCCTCTCCAGTTGGCTCAGGCACCTCCTCCTCTGGGACCCCGTCTACCACCATGGGAATATCTGAGGCGGGCTTCCTGCGCCTCTTGCCCTTCCTCTGTGCAGCTGTCTGGGCCATTGTTCTGGGCTCCAGACGCCCTTGACTCCCTTCCCGGGCAGGCATTGACCTTGTGGACATGCAGACCCACTCAGGCAAACCTAACATCTCCAGGTGGGATATGAGCTCTATCTCTTTCCAGGCAGTATGCTCAAGATCATTGCCTAACAGACAATCTACAGGCATAGCAGGACTCACAGCTACCTTTATAGTACCAGAGACCCCCCCACACTCAAAGGGAACCAGAGCCACCAGTAGGTGACTCTCGCAATTGTCAGCGACTATGACCTGGTGGAATGTATTAGGAATTTTCTGCTCTGCTGGCACCAGCTGACTCTTGACAGTAGTCATACTGGCTCCTGTATCACGCAGAGCCTCCACCCTTTGCCCATCAATGGTGACCCACTGCCTATACTTGGAAGTATTGGCAGGCATGTTGGCTTTTGGCACCATCTCCCTATCTCCCACGGATACTAGGAACACCTCTATCTGCTCCCCAAAATTAACTGGGACTGTCTCACCCCGAGTGTTACACTAGCCAACACAGGTGTCTGTCCTCCAGTGGTGGGCTCTGCCCTCTTGGAACACTGGGAGTCACCCTAAGAGTGTCCATGCTGGTAGCACTCTAAGTATTTGGCGATGAACTTCCCTAACTTCTTATCAAAGTACCCTGGTTTCTTCCCAAATCTAGATGAGGAATGGTTACCACCCCTCTCCCCTTGGGAATTGTTTTGGGGGCCTTTTGAGAGTTCCTTATCTTTAAGTTTTTCTCCCCCCTCTTTCTGCTGTTGGGAACTCTGACCACCTTTGTGGGTGCCCCCCTCCAGATATCTTTTTGGACACTCTGGTGCTAACCCAGGGGTCCGCCTCCTCAGCAGGCTTCCTGGGATCAGTCAGCTTACTGTCTACTAAGGGCTGGGGCAACGCTGTAAAGCAAATACTGAGCATATGCTCTCTCAGAATCAAATCATATAATCATTTGTAATAATTTACTTTGCTGCTCCGCACCCATCCATTCAATGCCTTATTGGAGAGATCAAAACAGTCTACCCAAGTCTGTGTTGAAGGTTTGGTGCTGTCCCTAAACCTCTGATGCTATTTTTCAGGAGTTAACCCAAACTTGGCCAGTAAAGAGGCTTCCATGGGTGCATAGACATTTGATCATGTGGATCTAGTGTAAGGAGTGTGTCCCGCTCCACTGCTGGTACATAAAACCACAAGGCCGTCCCCCATTGCTCCTCAGAGGTCCCATGAGCCCTTAGTGCAACTTCATAGGCAGCCAAAAACATATCAATTTCATGTCCCACAACATAACTTGGCACCACATTTTTGGGTATACAGACTTTTCTCTCCCCAACAGGTCCTGAATGTATGTTGCCACCATCACTGCTGGACTCAGACTGTCTTGCCTTGATCTCCAGCTCCTTGAGACTCAGTTCATGAGCCAACAAAAGTTTATTTTCAGCCAAGGCTGTCTTAGCTGCAGCCTCAGCGCTCTCAGCTTCAATTTGCTTGGCTGCTCTCTCAACATCAGGCTGCTTGGCTTCTCTCTCTGCCCTCCTCTCCTCCTGTTGAGCTTCAATTTCTAACCTTGCCATTTGCAATTAGAATTCTCTCTCTTCTCTCCTTTCCTCTGCGGTCAGGCCCTGATCAGAGACACTGCTCCCTGGTTTGGCAGGGGGCACAATCACAGTGACAACATCCCCCACTAATGGCAAAAAATTATCTCAGGGGGCTTCTTCTGGACCCTCCTCCTCAACATTCTCATCAGATTGGGCTTTTGCCCAGGCCCTCAGAGCCTTTTGGAATTCCTCCTTTCTGGAGGCCTTTTGGGTAGGAACTTCAATATCCTTGCAGAACCCCTTCTGCTGTTTAACAGTGTAGGTCTCCAGCATGGCTAGATCAAAATCTTCATCTCCTGCTTGAGACCCAGCCATAGCCATGTTGAATGAGGATTTTAGTTAAAAAATGTCAGGTAGAAAACGAAATTTCAAAAAAAGATAAAAATCACGTTGACCTTCAACTGTGGGTAGGTAGTGAATACTTAGCTATTGTAGGTCACTTCACAAATACAAGTCCTATCCTGTCGCTGATCACCATTGTTAGAAATGGGGTCTTTGGTTGGTAGTCAGGTTGCCCCCTGTCCAAGCAAGGACCCTCACTCTAGTCAGGGTAAGTCACACACAATGCAAATTATCCTGTGCTCACCCTCTGGTAGTTTGGCACTGAGCAGTCAGGCTTAACTTAGAAGGCAATGGGTAAAGTATTTGTACAATAAATCATGCAATAACACAGTAGAACACCACACAAATACACCACACAGTGTTTAGAAAAAATTAGAATATTTATTTGATAAGATGCAGGTCAAAATGGTTAAAATGCAATAAGTATATGTTGAGATATCACTGTAAAAATGATAAAATGCTTCTTTAGACTCTTAAAGTCAATAAATGTCTCTTGCAAGCACAAAGTACCTGCTTTGCGTTCAAAATCTCCGCAAAGAACCGCAGAGGAGCAGATGCGTGGAAAACAGGGAGGTGTGCATCGATTTCTCGGGCTGCACACAGCGATGCGTTGTTTAGTTTTCACGTAGGGAAGGCTTTGCGTCGATTTCCGGCACTCAGTCTTGGATTCTCTTCAGGTTGCGGGGTTTTCAGACACCCCGGGAACGATGCGTGGATTTCTGGTGCTGGAAGGACGAAGTCACAGGAGCTGTGTCGATCCGGTGGGTGTTGTGTGGAAATTTCTACCGCACAGCAGGTGCTGCTTCGATTCCTCTCTGGAAGTCGGGTTGCGTCGTTCTGGCTCAGCTGTGCATCAATCCAGTGGGCCTTACATCTAATTTCCGGTCTATACGCTGGCTCTGCATCAATCTTCTCGTTGCAAAGTCGTGCTGCGTCATTCCGGATCGGCATGCAGTGAATTTTTCAATGAAATGCAGTCTGTGCGTCGTTTTTGGCAGGCTATGCGTCGATTTCTGTTGCACAAGGAGTCCTTCTTGTAGAGATGAAGTCTTTTTGGTCATGAGACTTCAGGGAACAGGAGGCAAGCTCTATCCAAGCCCTTGGAGAGCACTTCTCAGCACAGAGCAGCAAGGCAGCAGGGCAACAGCAAGACAGCAGTCCTTCACAGAAAGCAGTCAGGTGAGTCCTTTGGGCAGCCAGGCAGTTCTTCTTGGCAGGTTTCAGATTCTGGTTCAGGTTCTCTTCTCCAGGACGTTTCTGAGTTGGTAGGGACAGAGGCCCCGTTTAAATACCCAAATGTGCCTTTGAAGTGGGGGAGACTTCAAAGAGTGGCTTAGAAATGCACAAGGGCCCCTTTCAGTTCAATCCTGTCTGCCAGGGTCCCAGTAGGGGGTGTGTCAGTCCTTTGTGTGAGGGCAGGATACTGTCTTTGACATGTAAGTGTCAGGCCCTCCACCATCCCAGCCCAGGAAGACCCATTCAAAATGTAGATGTATGCAAGTGAGGCTGAGTATCCTGTGGTTGGCGTTCGTCTGAGTGAATGCACAAGGGAGCTGTCAACTGAACCCAGCCAGACGTGGATTGTAAGGCACAGAAAGATTTAAGTGCAGAGAAATGCTCACTTTCTAAAGGTGGCTTTTCTAAAATAGTAATATTAAATCCAACTTCACCAGTCAGCAGGATTTTGTATTACCGTTCTTGCCATACTAAATATGACCTTCCTACTCCTTTCAGATCATCAGCTACCACTCAAACAGTATATGAGGGTAGCCCCAATGATAGCCTATGAAAGGAGCAGGCCTTGCAGCAGTGTAAAAACAAATGTAGGGGTTTTATACTACCTGGACATGTAAACTACACAGGTACATGTCCTGCATTTTGCCTACACAGCACCCTGCCCTCTGGGTTACCTTAGGGGTGACTTATATGTAGAAAAAGGGGAGTCCTAAAACCAGCAAAAACAGTATTCAAAAAGTGGACGGAGGACAGCAAAAAGTTAATGGTGACCACTTTAAGGCTGTCAGGTCTAACATCCACATTCCCCTCTCTAGTTGAATTTTCAGCTACTTTGTCCACCCCATTTTTCATGACAGTCTTATTATTAAAGGTTTGACATGTTTCTGTTGTGCCTACCATCATTTCACTACTTACTTGAGCTCAACAAAATTTGAGGACTGTGTTTTTACAGCAGGAACCAACATTTGTAGGAAACAACAAAAAAATGCACAGAAATGAGAATTGGCAGCAATGACATGAACAGTCTGACCACACACAGGGGGCGCAAGGAAAACCAATAAAAAAAAACAATTTTCCTTAGGGGCACTCCCTCCTTTTTTCATGTTGGCTTGTAAAGGATGCAGTGCTTGGATGGCAAAGGTCAGTGTCCCATTGTTGAGGTTGTTGTCAGGTATAAATGTGCAACAGGGCGCACCGATCTTGGTGCACACTCCAACCTCCATCGCAGTCATCAAGTCCAACACATACCAATGTTGCATCATCATAAGGCGGATGGCTCCTAGTTCTTCCTTGATAGCGTTTAGGCCGAGCTCAGTGCTGATGATCATTTTAAGCATTTCCCACCTAGTTATCTGCAACCAGAGGGCGTTTGTTTTTGTCTGTAGTGTGAAGAAGGGTATGGACCCTCCTGCATTTACTTGCGTGTCACTGAATAATCTGAATTCTTCTCGAATGGTCTTGTACTGAGCCAAACCAATATAACCAGCAGTTATTTTCTTCCGAGCCTGATGCAACAGAGTTGTTTTCTTCGACAGCGGATGTTGGAACAACTTAGACAGGCCTTCTCAAGGGATGACTAGGATCGGGGTGTGCACAGTCACGAAGGAGCAGAGGCCCCGCCCTCCGGGGATGAGCTGAGAGTAAACAAATTCTCCACAATGCCAGTAGTAGTCTTTCAGCACAGAGGTACCCCTGTGCATTTCTGGTGGGTGCAGTATTGCTCCACAAATTCTATCTATCTATTTCAGTATCCCAGATTTCACAGCATGGGGTAGCTATGCTGGCATTTAACCCTTCCGTATGGTGTAGATGGCCCTACACAGGAACTTCAACTCTTGGGTCCAATTGTTATTAAAGAAGGCTGCTCTGGACATGCTAAGGGGCACCCTGGGACCACAGATGGAGGCAGGAGCAGATATGTTTATGCACTGGTGAGGTGATTTTGCTACTTCTAAGAATCTCTTTTCTGGAAATTAATGGGGCCAAACAGTATCCTCTCCTACAGTGCCTCACCTGGGCATCCTGTCTAGCTCAGATTGAATGCTGCTAGGCTCAGTGTAAAAACAGAGTGCAGTGGGATTGGTTTCATATCAAGTGATGTTTACTACTACTCTGAGAGGTTCTACTCTTCTGTATTGTATCTTGGCCCTGATTCTACAAAGATATAGGTGGTTGAGACATTTTGCTCTGTATGGGGCTACCTCCTGGTATAGAAAAAGCCTCTCTGCACACATGGCATGTGGTATCAGCGATCAGACGTAGCACGGCCTGGCTGACGTCTGGGTGCCTATGGCAGCCATGTGCTTATACCATGTGTTGCGAGGGAGTGTGCTGTATAGTGCATGTGGAATACTGACATTAGGTTTCGTGTAATTGTAAGTGTTGCGGGAAAGGCCCCAACGCAAGCATTGCAACAATGCTGAGGTAGGCTCCGTGTGACAAGGCAGATTTCTGGCTATGGATGTATGCCGCCATAGCCACAACAAACAAAGGGTGTACAAGGGTATAATAATACATACATTTTAGAAGTTTGTAGGCCCTGGGATGGCTTTCAAGGGAAACATCTGCCACCTTCTGGCAATCGGGGATGTTGCTACTCTATTCAAGTGCTGTGGTACAGGAGATGTCTTGCTTTGGTCAAGTGTCTTGCCTGGGTAAGAGAGCTTGTGGTAGAATGTCCATAAAAAACTGTTAAAAAAACAATCCACAGTCTCTGTGTGCTTGGGTCTTGTCAGAGTTCTGAAAGTTGCTGATGAGGAGGTGGCAGGCCACTGAAAAGGTGGTGCACTTGTGGTTTTGCTGCAGACCTGTTGAATAAGAGCTGTGGGTTGTAGGTTAGCTTAGAAAAACATACACCATCTTAATCTCAGACGATTCCTGCACCTTCCTTCTTTCAGTTAAGTCCTGTGTATTTATTTCGGAGGTGGCTCCAGTTGGGGCAACTATTTTAGGGAGTGGTGAGTGTCTTAGTCATGGGTCGCCTAAGTTTATCTTGTGGGTCATCTGGTCCTCTCCTTTCACCATGTCAGGGGAGAGTGCTTCCATAGGGAGATTTTCGTGGGGTTATTCCTTAGCTATCTTCCGTAACGTGTATGCCCGTGTGTGTTTTACGGATGCAGATGGAACTTGTTGACCTAATTGTGCGTGGAACAATGTGAAAGGAAGGGGGCGTGTTGCAATTTGGGGGTTGCGGATTTTTGCAATGTGCTCCTTGGAAATATGTATGCCCCTCTAGTCCCTGCATGTGGTGTGCAATGAGGTTCTGCCTAACGCAGTTAGGTGTTTTTGTCTATGTCCCTTTTCTGGAATCTTTGTTTTGGGCTAACGTTTCGTCTTCTTTTTGGGGGTTACTGAGTGGTTCCCTAGATCTTCATACAATGGTGTTTTATTGGAATGCCGGAGGGAGATGGAGAGGTGCTCTGTGACCCCTTTATGAATTTGTTGTGGCAACGACTGGGATCAGACCTGCTTTCCTGGGCGGTGTGTGTGGGAGGCCAAGTCTGATCTGGCCGACATGCTGGATGTGTTGGGGAATGTCTGTATCTGTTTGCCTCTCATGGGGCGGTGATGGTCACTTACAGAGTCCCTACCCCTCCCGGCAAGCCCCTCTTTTTGGATCCAAGATGTTTCAGGCCTGCCATCCCCGGGCTGTGACTAGGGACATGCTAATCTCACTGTCTTGGAGGAATATGATCTGATGAGCAGACTTTGAACGTGTGGAAACTTTTTTGGGGGAGGGGATGAGGCTGAGCGTTGGCTACGATGGGAGTCAGGTGCCTGACTGGAACTTGTAAAGATTTGCCCGATACAGATAATGAGCTGGGACACTGATTGAATTTCTCTGCTGACTTTGTGGTTGCACTAGGGAATTTGTTGGCCTTGTGTGTAGACTTCGGAATTTTGTGGACATTATAATCCTAAGTGTGCGGGAAACCTGGCTCCAAATACTGGAATATTGCACTGTTTTGAAACTGAAAGGGAACCTCCATTAGCTGGAGACCTGGTTTTGGAGGCCCTGTTGTTAGGGCTGAACACCACGAAGGAACTGTGGTTCCGGGCTACGCACCCTTAAATGGGGACTGTTTGATCTGGTAATTGGAACCCATCCCAATTGGATTTGGAGGGAGTACTAGGTTGTTGGTTTTATGCTCTGGTTTTGGGCCACTCTGCCACCCGCAGAGTCGGGCCTGGGCCCCTGCAAGCACCTAAAGGGTGGATTCTAGTGCATATTCCAGATTGACAAAACTTACAGCAGCCAAGTTGTTCCCGAATGCAAGTAAATGTGCGATTTCCCTTCTAATGTTATGTCACTGACTTTTATAATTGAAATGAGTTTTGGAGTGGGTATGAGGTGAATGTAATCTCATTGGGAGTTTGATTTACTGCATATTTGTGGTCTGTGATTGTGCAAAGGTGTGACCTTCCCAGACAGCCACCCCTCTCTACGATGGCTGTGGCCCTGGCCCTTCGTGGGATGGGTTCCTAGTCTGCTTAATGCAGGATACATTTGGGTTGAACTGGGCTTGGTTTTGTACATGGGGATTTTGCAGGGACTGGCCTAGGCTCATCTATTTCTGTTCATGATATGCCTTTAAGTGCCATTGGTCGGCCATGTGGCCCATTCTGTGGCAGTGTTATTACTCTATCATGCCTGGCAGTTTGCCAGCCTCCCTGACCTTGGTAGTTAGGCCTGGGTAGAAACCCTTTGGGGTGCTGAGGCGGAGCTCCCTTCAAGACTTGTGCCATTTGAATGCTTGCGGCCAACAGGGCCCACTTGAAGGCAGTCCTTTTCAATTTATGTTGGACCAGCATTGGGGCATCTCTCTGGGTTTGCTCCTGCTTTTTGCCTCTCTGTGTGGATCGCTTCATGGAGAGTATTGGTGGTGACCTACCTACCTCAGGTTCCAGGGCACGCCACACCTAGTTGGCGGGGACATTCCCAGGGAGTGTTGTTCCACTTGCTGGGCAACCAAATCTCATATGATGATTACCGTATTCAGCAGCTGGTAGGGGGCTTCGGGCAGAGGGAACGCACCATACAGTTTCAGGCTACCTCATCTGCTCCACTTCCTCACTCGTGGAGGTGCCAGAGTGGTGAAGAGGCAGGACTTGGTAGCCCTGTTCCTATATGCCGTGGAAAGACTCCCCTTGTAGCCTCGGGGGGCTTAGTAGACATGTGCATGTCATGGCCTTGGATCTTGTGCATCCTTGAGTACCTTGTTGGTTATCCTTTTGGTGTTCCCTACCAGGAGGTGGCATGTGTGACATGCCCATTGCCGAGCCAAATTTGTATAGTTCGAACAAGCTCTCTGTATATTCCAGGATGATTCCCCCAAAAGGGATTAATTGGCTGTGACCATCCTGGCAGGTGTCCATGTGGTGTGAGGTCGTTACACTGGTTGGTGCTCTAGAAAGGTGGACCAGTTGAGGAGCAGGTTATAAACCTGTTCTCTGCAAAATAGATAAACATTTTTAGCTTGGACTTTAGGTACCGTCCTAATATGTTAGTTGGGGATGAGGGAGAATACAACTGTTTCCTCATCCTGTTCCCCCATATCTACAGCTCAAGGGATTCCATGAAGGGGACCCCTGTCAATATACCCAAAACCAATGCTGTGTCTCTTGTTAATGGGACTGTCCCTCTTGAGAGATTTCCTCAGTACATACGTATGGTGGGGGAGGTGTGTAAATCCTTCTTGTGGGTTCTCAGTGATTGCAGGTTGGGCCACCACGAAGATGGCCCATAGCTCTATTAGTGCTTCTCTTTTAGCCTTTTTCCGCCTAACAACTTTTGTCTGAATGTGTGTCTTCCTGTGTTCTATTGGGTTTCTTTTGAAGATTCCTCCCTCTGGCCAGGGGAATGCATGTGCATTAGTATGTGTGAGCCATTCACATCAGTATCTATCTAGCTTTTTAGCCTGCATGGGGAATCTAGTTTGTAGGTGTCTTAATGGTGACTCCATGATGAGTTGGGAATCTTTTTAGGGGATTGGTGACAGTTCTAACTTCTTTGAGTTTTAGATGGTCCTAAATCGGTGGTCTTCAATCTGTGAGGCGTGACCCCGAGTTGGGCGTGGAGTCCTGGACAGGGGGGCCCGCATTCCCCCAGCCTCACTTTGCCCCATTGTTTAAATGCTTTAGATGAATTTTGGTTCAGTGAGTCTCCTGTGCTGTGTAACAAAGCCCCACCAACAGCTAAAAATGCTTTTGTGCCAGGGGGCCTGCTTCCTAAATGAAATACACGCTACAAGTTGATCTGCACATGTAAAGGTTGCTTTTGAGCTGGTACTGGCTTTAATTGACCTAATCACTCGAAGCGTTGTGATGATAACTATGTATTCTTTTTGGTCTGTAGTGCAGAGAGTTAACAACTGCACTGTGAAGTGTGTGTTTTTAATTGTAATTGTATTTACATAGCTCTTACTTCACCTGGAGCTTTTGAAGGGACAGCTATTAAAAATAGTATTGCATGGGCCCTGGTGATACTTAAATCTACATTTTGGAAGCACTGTTTTATCTTAAACCTGTTTTGTAGTGGCCTGTCTTATACTGTGCGTAATTCAAGTATAAAATAATGATTAACATATTCACAGTGCTCTTTGTCACAGGTAAAAATACACAAGTTACTGTTCTCCACTGCACCAACCAAGATTTAATTCTGTTGTTCTCTAGTTACACACAGGCATCTGCAGAGCATTAACTAATAGAGGTTTCATATTGCACTACAGTGCATTTCTCAATGAGTAACAACTTTCTTGTATTTATTTTTTATTTAAGCTGGATGTTATTTCATATGGAGCTACCTGACGGTGGAAGACCTAAAAAAACGTACAGAATATTTTGGGGCTTATTTATGAGAGACTTGCACTGCTGGACCATAACTTTACTTGATGCTCCAGCGGCACAAGCCTCTAAGTTATACCTATGAGCCAACGCAAAGCTATCCTGCGTGGCTTTGCATGGTCTCATATATGTGTAGTAAGGCAAAGCAGCACAAGCCACTGTGTAACCTTACTCTGCGTCAAGTAGGCATAATGAGGAGCAATGCTTTCATTTCTCCTAATTTTTTCCTTTTTGCATTTGTGTTGCATTCTGCAGTACATATAGAAAGAGGATGATGCATCTCGAGATTGGTTTTGTGCAGGAAGGTGCCCCTTCCTGCACAAAAACAATTCTGCCTATGTTGCTGCAAGGCAGCAATTTATGCCTGAGCGCAGTGGGAAAGGACAGGAATGCACTGCATTACGGTTCATCCCTGCCCTTTTATATTGTCGTAGGGCAGTGTAGCAAGAATACTTGCAGCACTGCCTTGCACCTATTCCTCATAAATTAGGACCATTGTTTTTAGCCACATCTTTGACCACGCTTCCACACTCACTGACCTTTGTTTTGCTAAACACTGTTCAATATTATATCTTCACCGTAAAAATGATTTGCTGCAGGAACTGGGGACATTTATGACTGTTGATGATGAAAAATAACAGATTATAGAATTTTTTGTCAGGAAGGGATCCTTACACCCAAAAAGGTTTGAAAGGGGGTCCCGGCATTAAAAGGTTTGAAGACCTCTGTCCTAGATCCTTTTCTAATCATGGCGAAATATGTACACTGGATCACAACCTGTAAAAACGTTCAAGGTTTAACTTAAACATTGTAAACCGTCTTAGCAGCGGGATAGCATGCATGAAATAAATCTTTGTGAAAGGTAGTGACCTCTTTATATGCACATAAAAACACTTAACAAGACATAGCAGTTTGACATGAAATATAGTTGCAACAGATCCTCAGCACCAAAAAATGCATGAATTGAAAACCACAATGGAAATGAAGAGAGAGGAGAGGAAACCACAATGGAAATGAAGAGAAAAGAGAAGAAAAAATGACAGATAAAAATATGATGACTGTCAAAAAAAACCTTAGCCTACTCCTAGCGCCTGCTGCCCAATGCCATGGGAGACTCTGCATAGTACACAGGCCTTAGTGAGCCCAACAGTCTGTCAATATTGACTCGGGTACAAAGATAGCAACAATTTACGTGGAGAAGAAGGAACAACTGGACTACTACAGCCCCTCTTTAGCCAAGCACACGCTACACCCAATCTCCAAGGTCCAAATTTTCTCTAACGTCTGAATTGAACCCTGCTTCACACCCAGGGCTTAGCTTACTATCTGTGCCCAGACGGATGAATAACACCTCTCACTTCTTTCAGACACCACCAGTGTTTAAGAGACTGGTAGTGCTGAGAAACCCCTTTAGGCTAAAAAAATAAGCTTGAGGTGTTGGTTCTATATCACACACAGAGCCTATGCGTACCATCTGTGTGGCGCCCAGCGGATAAAGCGTTAAGGCCTTGTACCTATCACTCAGGAATCAAGCGTACCATCTGTGTCTCGCTCAGAAGTCCACATGGAACCTTACATCACACCGAGGGTCATGTGTACTGTCTGTGGCTTGCCCAGTGATCCAAGTGGAATCCTATATCAAACCCAGGGTCATGCGTATCAACTGTGTCTTGTCCAGTGGTCCAGGCGGAACCCTATCTCACACCCAGGTTCAGATGTACCATCTGTGTCCCATCCAGTGGCCCAAGCAGAGCCCTAGTTTGGCATACGGCAAATGCTTGAGCTTAGGATCAGATGTAGGCCCTCATTTCGACAATGGCAGTAAAAATCGCCTACCGCCGCGGCGACGGCCACCAAAAAACCGTCAGCGCGGCTACCATCCATATGCCGTATTATGACCACAGCAAGATTTCCACCAGAAGGATGGCGGAAATCCGGTTGTGGCCATGCCCGCAGATGGTGGTAAGGTGGCGCTGCTGCCACCAGCAGTGCCACACCAGTACACCGCCGTCAGCAGTATTATGACCCATAAAACAGGCCTGGAGGTGTTCTGCTGGCAGACGCTGCTGGTGGCAGCAGCGCCCCGTCTCCTGCCGGAGGACCCGCTGAAAACAGGTAAGTTGGGTCTCCGACAGGGAGGTGGGTGGGGGGTGTTGTGTGTGTCTGTGGGAGTGTGTGTGTATGTTTGTATGTGCGTGGATGCGGGTGTGTGTTGCGTGTTGGATGCAAGTGTGCATGCATTGAGGTGTGAGTGCATGTATGTTGAGTTTTGTGAATGGGTGTGTGCGTGTATGCTTGAAAGTGTGTGCAGGAGTGTGTGAGTGGATGTGTGCATGGGTGGATGTTTGTGAGTAAAGGGTGTGTATATGTGTGTGTGTGTGTGTGTGTGTGTGTCAAGGGGCGCCGTGAATGTAGGGGGGGTTATGGGGGATTTGGAGAGGCAGGAGGGTGAGAGGTAACTGGAGAGGGAAAGGGGAGACCCCTATCAGTGACAGGGAAGGGATTCCCTGTCACTGATAGTCCTTACCACCATGGTTTTTGTGGCGGTAAGGAAGCCACGAAAACCTTGGCGGTAGGCGGGGTCATAATCCCGCAGGTGGTACAGTGACGGCCTCCGAGCTGGAGATGTAGATCTCCAGCCCAGCGGCTGTTACCCCCGTGGCGATCGGAGTGGTACATTGGCGGGTTGGCTTCGGCCAGCCTGTTCGCAGTACTTACAGCCATGTTACCCCCGACCGCAGGGGTCCTAATGACCCCCGTAGTCTCTTACCCACTGACAGCAGCTTCAGGATGGACATCCATCCTGCAGATTCAGCACAACATCCAATCAATTGTGGCATCTACTCACTGCTCTTTGTTGCACAGATGTGAATCCGTACAGGTGGGGTCCCCTTCCTTCAGCTGCAGTCTAGGCTCAGAGGAACAATCTTCCCCATTTGGCTCGCTGTATTGTTGCTCGAATGTAGATTTACCTTAAATAAGTTTAAAGATGAGAGGCATCTGGCAAAGCAAAAACAGACTGTTTAATTAAACACAATCGCCAGGAGAGTGCAGACCAAAGTCGGGGTCTGATGACAGTATCTCAAACTCACAGAGTTCTGAGTGTCTTTTTACACATTGTCTTGAGGTGCGATAAAACAATTGAATACATTCTTTGAAAAAGGAATCTGGCACTAGTCACAAAGCCATAAATCCAACCATCTGATAAAGTGTGCAGGTGAGTTTCGACCTTGCGTTGACATAGTGAGGGCCAGTAGGAAACATGTCCAGATGTCAGGCATGGGGAGAGTGGTATGTGGTGTGTGTTCTGATTTGTTGTGTGTTCCAGACCTCATGTGGCATCTAACTTTATGGTGTTTTGACAACACGTACCCTCTGACCAAATGTGTTTATTGGGGGCCAATTTCTAGGATCTTTGTGGTGTTGTTGTGTACCTGGAGAATCAATGTGGGTCTTTCTTGTTTTGCATGTTTGTCTATCGGCTATGTGTCACCCCGCCTGTGATGTCAATCATTTGTTTCCGGCATGGGTCGCAGGGCCTGCTTGACCATGTACTTCTGGCTTGGGGTTGACGGGGAGATCATGTTTGGTGGAATCGACAATAGCAAAGTGAGTTCTTATATGGGCACAAATCATTGCATACATTGACATTGTTTTTCTGCATAACAACATCCTTCCAGTACAAAACCTATACTAAACTCTTGCAGACTCCTTTGCACTATGGCACAAAGGTGTGCATGGTGCTCAGTACAATAATTGTGCAACAGCACTTGCAGGAGAGCTGGATTGTGTAACTTCTTAGCAGATATAGGCGGTCATTATGAACATGGCGGGAAAGACCGCCGACCGCCATATTGGCGGTGAACAGAATCCCACCGTTGGTGGTGAATGGAAACCCGCCATACAATGAACGAAAAACCCAACCCCGCCAAAAATGCCCAGACCACCCCTCCCTGCCATGACTCTGTCGGTGGACATCCCAGCCCACCCCACCCGCCACCTCCAAGCACACTCACATCGCGCCCTCCAAATAATGATGCACAAATCACCTCAGTGGAAAGTGGAGGCGGGACGATCATTGGCGGCTGCGGCCGCCACATGCGACAAGTGGACTCAACAGCAAGTAGAGCACACATAGGATAGGCGTTTCACCCACACACCAGATACACATCCAGAACCCCATAAAACACCCCCCAGACACACCCCACAATCCCTTGCAATGAAAGCAGGACAAGAAAACAGAGAGCACCAGAGCCAGACAGCGAACGCCAGCATACAGGAGATGCACACCCACCCACAGGATAGAACCCTTACCTCGTTCCCAGTCCCGACACCATCCACCACACTCACCATGTCCCCCCTCCAAAATTCAATGCTTCACCGAAAGGCAGGTTTTTTGTAATTATTTATTTATAATTTTATGTAAACAACATACAACAAAATTACAAAATACCTCTTGGGTCCTTACAGTAGAAATCAATCAGTCACTTTGTAGTATATCCTCGGCTCTCCAAACGTTTGCCATGTCCCACGTTTCAGTAATTCTCAGACATCAAGCAGAGGGAGACCGAAAACCTTGCCAAATGTCTATATAGCATTAATCCCTTGTCAAATGTGCTCAACGGGTCTTCGAGTCTAAGAGCAGGACCGAACATGTGTGACAAAGAGGAAGGAGCAAAATACCCTCAAAAAGAAAAAATAAGAAAGAAAAAGCCGGGAGGAACAAGCGTCACTCTCATCAAGCGTTCCATACAGCTGCAGCTCACCGAAGAGAAAACAACACTCATTGCGTCAAGTAACACATCCGTAACAGATTCTTCAGACAGATGCAGTTTCAAGTTAAGATCGGAGAGGTGCCCAAATGTCCCGTGGCCTAGAGCCAACCAGCGTCAACTCCCAGTAATTAGTTAATTGTTCCCGGCAAAACGCAGCATCCCGCAGCCAATCCGAAATCTGGGGAGATCGAGCCCTGCCTCAACAGATTGCCACCCTGCGCTTAGCCAACAGTTACATCATGCCAACCAAACGTCACTCTGTAGTCTGCACTCCATTCACCCCTCCCAGCAGCGCCATCAGGGGAGACGGAGGAATCTCCGGCCCAATCATCTCAGAAATTACGCAAAAAACCTTCTTCCAATAGACACACACTGCCGGACAGGTCCACGCCAGATGCAGAAAATCAGCAGCAGGGGCCCGGCATCTTACACAGACATCATCCGCTCGCAGCCCCATAGCACATAACTTTCGAGGGGTATAATACAGGCGGTGCAAAAACTTAAAGTGTATAAGGCGCAACCTATAGTTAGGTGACAGCTCCTTCATATGTGCACAGCACATCCTCCAGACATCTTCTGCAATGTTCTCCCCCACATCTTCTGCCCATTTCATCCTCACAGACAGCCCTATCTCTTCTCCTTGCCACTGTATACTACCATACAGCTTAGTGATAAGCTTCTCAGGCGACCGTGCATTCCACAACGCCTCCAGCGCGCGGCAGGAAGTCGAGATCGCAGGCAAGCAGGGGTAGCGAGCACGCAGCATAGCACTTATCCACAGCACGTAGAAACGGTGGAGCACAGTGGCCTGTCTATCCCCCAGGATCTCTTCCGGGGACATCAATCTGCCATCAACAAACCAATCATCTAGGGTTATCAAATCGAAGTCCTGCAGGAAACTCCGTAGTCGCGAGTCCCGAAACATCACCTCATCTCCAGCCGCCGCCACATGCATAGACAGCGCAAATGGCATACTCGTCCCAGAACGCTTCAACAAGCCTGCCCAAGCCCGGACCATGGAGGCCACCGTATCTAAGCCTCCAGGCCGAGCACTATCCAGACTGCCCAGCACACGCACAAGCCCATCCGGCCACACTGCATCACTTTCAGGAGCCAGGTGCGGAAGATAGCGTATTGGGTTGATCCAATGATATGCAAACAGAGCCTGCACACAGAGATAATAAAGTTCTAAGTCAGGGGCCGCCAGTCCCCCCCAACTCGAATGGCAGCACTAGTGTTTTCCAAGCTATACGAGGTTGACCCCCTGGCCATACCAGTCGGATCAGCGCGGAGCGGATGCGCTGCAAGAAGCTAGCCACCAGCGGAAGGTTGAGGAATAGATTAAAAAGTTTGGGCAGTACAAGCATCTTAGCCACCGCGATCCGTCCAGTCAAGGACGATGGTAATGAGCGCCATGCGGTGATTCTGTCATCCAGTCAAGCCATGACCCTACCATAGTTGGCAAGCCATAGCGTCTCCACATCACAGCTCAACCAAATGCCCAGATATTTAACAGGACCGTCCGCCCACTCAATAGGATAGCGGGATCGACATACCGCCGTTCCAGACCACAGAGGCATCACAACAGACTTAGTCCAATTTATTGCCACTCCAGAGATACCTCCAGACCTGACGATTTCATCCAGTGACACGTCTAGGTTTAGCACAGGGTCTCGCACATACAACAGCACGCCATCAGCATACATGGAAATCAAAATCGCTCTCTGACGAAACGGCAGCCCCCGCTCGCTGTGGTGCTGTCTCAGAAGGGCCGCCAAAGGTTCCATTGCGATCGCAAAGAGCAATGGCGACAGGGGGCATCCCTGCCTAGTTCCACGCGCCACCATAAAGGGCTCTGATACGCATCCGTTCACTCTTAGGCGAGCCACTGGCTGCGAATATAACAAAGGTATCCAATTCACAAAGCGACTGCTTATTCCCACTCTCTCAAGGAGAGCAAACAGATATTGCCACAGCAGTGAGTCGAACGCCTTGGTAGCATCTAGGAACACCGCCACAGCCCCATCATCCACGGGAACTGAGCCAGCAACAGCAAAAACGTAAATTATGTGCCGTGGACCGTCCCGGAATGAACCCCGACTGATCCGGCAGCACCAGACTCGTCATAAGAGGCCGTAGCCGTGCCGCGATCATTTTGGCTAATATGTTATTATCAATGTTAATCATCGATAGAGGCCGGTATGAATCACAGCTAACTGCAGCCTTCCCGGGCTTGAGAATCGTAACAATAAGCGCCTCGCGCAGAGAGACCGGGAGCACTCCATTCCGCAGGGCCTCATCGTAAACCTCCAATAGTTAGGGCGCCACAATGTCTGCATATTCTTTATAAAACGCCGATGTCAATCCATCCAGCCCAGGGCCTTGTCTCCAGGAAGGCTCCGAATGGCAGCCTTCACTTCTTCTATAGTAAAAGGAGCATCAAAGTATTCCCTATGCGCCCTGTCAAACCAGAGGAGGCTAATGTCAGAGAAATATCCTTGAATCTCCTCCACAGGCACCACAGATGGAGCATAATAGAGATCCTGAAAAAAGGTAGTAAAAACCTTCAAAACCTCAGACGTACCCGCCACTCGCTCCCCGCTCGAATCATCCATTTCAGTCACATAACCACTAGCCCACAGCCTGCGGAGTAGATTCGCCAAAGTGCGCCCGGCTCTATCACCCTCCCCATATCGCCTGGCCCGTGCAAATTTCCCCAAAAAATGCAATTCTCTCAAGTAAGCCTCTTCATACGCAGAGACTGCAGCCCTCAAGGCTGCCAACGTGTATCCAGACCAATCCAACACCAGTCGAGCCTCTAGGCCCGCAATGTCTTTGCTTTGAAATGCATATCCTGCGCACAACCACCTTAAAGGCTTCCCACAGCGTACCAGCCGACTCCACCGTGCCCACATTCTGTTCAAAGTAAAGATTAATATCACGACGCAGTTCCTCAAGGAACAACTCGTCTCTAAATGCCCCAGACAGCAGCCTCCACATATAAGTCTGACCCGGCCCACCAGGTATCTCCAGCTCAACTCGCACCGGGGCGTGATCCGATAGCGTATGCGCCATATGATCAACCGAGTGGGTCCATAAAGCCTTATCGCGAGAGCCTATCCAGCGGTCAAGGCGCGACCAGCTAATATGCACATAACTAACACAAGTACCTTCCCGAACTGCAGGGTGTTTCATCCGCCACAGATCCACCAGCGACACATCGTCCATGATTGCAGATAGAACGCGAGCAGCAGAAGTACGCTGTGCCCGGGCGGAGCTTTCTCTGTCCAAATTGGGATCAAGGGTCACATTGAAATCTCCTCCCCAAAGCACAGTTCCTCCCCCCAGAGACTCAATCAGTCGCCAGACCTCACTAAAGAACTCAGGATCATCCGAATTAGGCCCGTACACCGACGCAAGGCGGCACGGCTTATCCATCAACACTCTGCTAAGCAAAACATACCGCCCCAATGGGTCAACAATCACCTCATGAGTACGCCACTGCAACCCCTTGCGTATCAAAATCGCCACACCTCTAGCATAACGCGAGTACACAGATCCGTGGCACTCCCCAATCCATCCCGCCTTTAATTAATGCAAGGTGCTCTCCACCAGGTGTGTCTCCTGTAGCATATATATATCTATGTTCTGCCTCTTCACATATGCCGACATGAGACGCACCTACCGTCTGTCATTCAAGCCACGCACATTCCATGTTAAGCAACGAATCAGAGACGCTCTCATCTGTGTCATCCACACTCCCCAGCAGACATCCCGCACAATTCCATCACTCCTCCATCCCGGCTAATCCCCCGAAACCACCAAACATAAAAAGAAAAACAATAAAACGCACAATACAACAAGCCCAAAAGACCCCTCACCCCCCACCCACACAGACCCCCCAAACGGGTCAAATGCATATCCCTCCCCCAAACACCACAATTACCCAAATATTTGAATAATAATGAGGACTCATCCAGGGGGCGGAAGCGAGCCGCCCAGCCCGCCTAGTAGCAGGCAGGGAGGGCAGGCAGGGGGCCCAGCACAAAAGGAGTGTCTTCAGGACGAGCGGCACCAAAGAAAAATGCATCTCACATCCAGATGCAGCAGCGCTTTCTCTGATGAAATGTCCATAACAATCAGTCATTATCGTTCAGCGACTCTCGCTCCGCAGCGCCTCCATCCTCCGGCATCGCCAAGGGAGAGACTTGGCATATCTTGGCGCCAGCTTTGGATCCGTAAAGAACTGAAGAGACCCACCATGCTGCACCTTTAGCTTCGCCGGGTATATAAGAGAGAACCTAGCGGCGGTCTGGGCCAGCGAGCGCTTCACCGGCAAGAACGCCTTGCGCGCCGCCTGCACGCCAGGGGTATATTCCAGAAAGAAGTTCAATTCAGTGTTTTTATAAATCACCGGGCGGCGCTCCCTGGCCAGTCGCAGAACCGTGTCACTGTCTCGATAATTCAGGAGCCGAATAATGACAGGACGCGGGGGAGCTCCAGGCGGGGGGCGCGGCCACAACGATCTATGCGCCCTCTCCACTACCAGCAAGCGGGACAACTGGCCGGGGAAAAGAACAGACAGCATCTCCTCCACAAAGTCTTCCATTCTGCCCATGTCTGTAGACTCAGGAAGTCCTATCAGTCTGAGATTATTCTGACGCGACCGGGCTTCTAAATCTTCATTCTTAGCTCGGATGACCTCCAATACCCTCTCCATACGTAGCAATTGTTCACTCTCACCTCGCTGCGTGTCCTCCAGACCGGAGGTACGCGCTTCCAACTGGTTAAGGCGGGAGTCAAGTTCGTCCACCCGAGTCTTGATGCGATCAAGTTCCTCTGTCACCTGATCCAGTTTCCCATCTATGCCAGCCAGACTGGTTTTTAGGTCCAGAAACATAGCCTTTACCGATCCATCTGGAGTCTCCTCATCCGTTGCTGGTCCCTCCGACTGAGGTGCATGAGCACCCCCCTTCCGTCGGCCCCCCTCAAAGGAAAGCTTAGCCTGTCTCCGCTCCGCCTTCCCCATCACTCAGTCAGTAGGTCGTCGGATACACTCCACTGACCTCCTTAGAAATCCAGGGAGGGAGACCAGATATTCAGTTCTCCCTCACCAGACTATCAGGCTCCTGCCAATCAGCTTTATTCAGTGCCAGCAGCCCTATGAAACTCTCCAGTTTCCAGCAATAGTCACGCCGCCGCACTCACCGTACCCGGTCAGAGCGCCACCACACCAGTTCTTGCTCCGGCCCTTCTCTCTACCACCACTGTGCCTCCAGGCCCCAGCCACGGCCCGCCACCTCCGCCGTCCAATCGTCCCTGAGTGTGTCCCCCAGGCCACACAATTAACTCTGCTGCACCAGCAGTCCGCACAGCAGCGCAGCAGAGGGGCACTGTCGCCTCAACGACCCCCAGAGGCCGGGTTCAGAGCCCAGGGGCCAAACTATGCCAGTCCGCCGTTTCTTATACCGCTCCACACCGGCCCGACCTTCCAGGCCCAACACAGGCGTCTGTCCAATTGGCGGGGAGGGGGAGGGAGGAGGCTCCCCATGCGGTCCGGCCCGACCGCCGAATGACTCCCCAGGACCCCCAGATCCAATAATGCTCCCCTCTCAAAGGCGGCCACCAAGGTCGCATATCTGTCCCAGCCGGAGGCCTCTCAATCAACTCAGCGTCCGCATCCGCCTGCGCGGCCACCTGTCTTCCAGGCCGCGCGGTCTAGGCCTCCGAGGCGCAGCCGCGATCCCCAAGAGCGGCAGGCAGAGGCCGTCCAACGTAAAGGAGGAGTGGGGGGCCGCGGTGCGATATCACCACCGATTTGGCCCCTCAGTGCCCCTCAGTGAGCGTAACCCCGAGGACCCTCCAGGTTCCCCGGGGAACACGCGGTTCAGTCCTGTGCAGCACGGCGGCCGGGAGCACGCCGCGTCTCAAGGAGGCCAGCTCCACCGCCCGCGCAACAATTCAGCTCTCGCCGCCGCAACGGGGGGAAGCCACTGGCATTGGGTGCCCCCCGCCTCTTCACCACTCGGCCAGCTCGGTCCTGGGTGGAGAATTTCACAAACTGGGCCCCCGCCGAAGCAGAGCCTCACGGAGTGCCGGCCATCTTGCTGCTGGCTAGCTCCGCCCCCCACTGAAAGGGAGTTAAGGACCATGGTGGACGAGATCCTGAATGTGGAGCCACAAATCTTTGGGCAGAGGTGCAGCACACACCCATCGCCCGGAAATTGGAGCTGTGGCAGACCATTGTGAACAGGGTGAATGCACCATCCATGCACCAGGGATGACATCTGGAAGAGATGGAATGACCTGAGGGGGAAGGTCCGTGGCATGGCATCCAGGCACCACATCGCAGTGCAGAAGACTGAGGAGGACAGCCACCAACACCACCCGACTACACCGACTGGGAGGAAAAGGTACTGGCCATCCTGAACCCAAAGGGACTCACTGGACTCACTAGAGGAATGGACTCGGGTAAGTCATCTACAATTACCCCAAATACACCACAGCTGCAATGCATGCACCACCCCACCCCACCCACACCCACCTGGACCTATACCCCACCCAGCCATTACCCACACATCCACCCCCCTGCATGACCTCACACCCACTAACAGGGCCACATCACTCCCGTTGTGCACAGCCACCCACCCCTGCACGTACCCACAATGGAACAATACCCCCCAACACAATGCAACCCCACAATGGCGCTAAATGCAATGTCAACCTCACAAAGTCACCCTGTAAGGCCACTGAAAGTAACACCAGCACAAAATAGCCCAGTCCTGTACACCTCAAACCTACATGCATATGTAACAGATAACCCTAACGAATGGGACAAGGAGGGCCACTACCCTCCAGGGAGACAGAGGCACCTCACAAGACACTGGCGAAGGATCCCTGGACACTGATGAGCAGGCAGGACCCTCACACAGTCCTGGACTCTCACCATGCAGCAGCCCCACCCAGGAAACCACTGTCACCCCTACAACCCAGTCAAGACCAGCATCCCAGGGCAGGCGTACCCACACCACTGTACCCAGAGCACAGACTGGTGGAACACAGGTACAGAGGCCACAGTCTCCCACTCCCAACATGCAGGAAGGCAAGGGCCCCAGTAGAAGTGGCACTGCCAGACCTGTGCAGTGGACACAGGCACAGGGGGCTAGGGCAACTTCAAGGGTCTCAGTGGGCCAGGGGGGACAGGATGGATGCAGCAGCCCAGGACATTATTTCTGAGGTATTGGGGGCCTACCAACATACCCAAGACAAGTTGGCACAGATTGTGGAGCAAAGTCAGAGGATGCAGCAGGAACAGCACCAACAGGCCATGGAGCAGTGGAAAGAGCACAATCCCACAATGGCCACCATTACAGGAGCATTGCTGCAGTTGGTCAAAAACCAGTCTGCCACCCACACCAGACAAGAGGCCCCCACAACAGCCATGGACAACCAGCATCAGATGACCCAAGCAGCAGAATCATCCCAGGAAATACCCTCCCAGGAAACCCAAGGGCCAACCATGTCACCCCAAGAAGCTCCACAGCATGCGCCCAAACGTACTCTTAGGCCAAGATATTCCAGCTAAGAACAAGGCCACTCCAACAATTGACTCTGCTACAACTGCAAAGCAACCATTCCACCAATTCCCCAGCAACACTTAGCTGAGGGCAATTTCAAGTACTGTTCAACAAAATGGACCCATCAATACTATCCAACAAGGCTGCCGCCAAGTTGGTCTTGAGGACCCCCCACCCTTACGACTTCCATCACTGTAAATAGCACAATTCACTTACTTCTACCAATAAAACACATTTCACACCTGTAACACTTTCCCCTGTCTTAAATTGTGAACAAAGTGGAGTATGGATGCAACTGGCAGAGAAAAACTTTATTGTCAATTTTGTGTATAATGGTAGTCCTGTGTGCCCAAATGGTGGCAAGGAGGGAATGCATATATATTCAGTCAGTACCATGCAGAAGTGGGCCATGTATCGCCTATCATGACCAACCCCCCCATATGACAGAGCACACTGACAGTATTAGTCACCAACCCCATGAGAGGCTTAAGTCCCACACAGTTATTGGAAGTAGAGTTGTATCAGTCAGTTCCTGGAATTGACATCTTCCCATTCCTCATCCTCACCGTCACTCTCCTCACCTCTCTGAGGTAGCTTATCAGGACCTATAGAACCCTCCACTTCCAAGAGGGGGATAAAATGTCTCACTGCCACGTTGTGCAGCATGCAGCAGGCCACCACTATTCTACACACCTTATCAGGTCCATAGGCCAGGGAACCCCAGAGATATGTAGACACCGGAGTCTAGCCTTCAGGAGACCTATAGTTTGCTCTATTACCCTCCTAGTACATCCATGGGCCTCACTGTAATTCCTCTCTGCATCCGTCCTGGGATTCCTCACTGGTGTCAGGAGCCAACGCAAGTTTGGATAGCCAGAATCACTTAGTAAATGGTGCAATACAGACTCGTCATTGTAATGTCCCTTAGTCAGACAGGCTGGTTTTCTGCAATGTGTCAATTACTGACAAACTTACCTATGATCCACCCTCTGTCCTCTTGTAGTTGTTCCATCTTCTGTGGCACACTACAGTTTTTTAACACAAATTAATCATGGACTGAACCTGGAAACATGGCATTCACATGGGAAATGTACTGCTCTGCAGTACATACCAATTGGATGTTCATGGAGTGAAAGTTCTTCCTGTTTCTCTACACCTGTTCACTCACTCTTGGGTGGATGATAGCTATGTGTGTGCCATTGATGGCACCTATGACATGGGGAATGCTGGCAAAGGCATAGAAGTCAGACTTGATGACAGGGAGGTCAGTACTTGGGGAAACCTCACCTAGGATTGCAGATGTTGTACAACTGCATTCAGACATCTTGTCAGTGCCTGGCTGAACATTGGCTGTGAAAATCCAGCACCCATGCCCACTGTCACTTGAAATGAGCTCGTGGCCAGGAAATTGAGTGCGGAGAGCACCTGCACTTCAGTTGGAATGGCATGCTGATTACGATTTGCGGGAGTTAGTGCAGGATCCAGTAACACACAAAGGTCCTGAATAGTTGCACGTGTGAGTCTGTAAGGGATTATGATCTGACGCTCCACCGTGGTATCCATATCCACAAGCGGTCTGTACACCGATGGTGCCCTTTCTCGCCACAAGGGTCGGTACCTACGAGGAGTTACCAAAGGGAGTGATGAAAACACATACATTGGCACACTTGCCATCCTATGTGCACGGCATTGTTCATTGCGGTGCCTCTACAATAACTGCTACCTGACAGATATTCATGTACATCACAATGAGGGAACAGAGTATTTCATGTTGGCTACAATACTGAATGGACAGAGGCCTAGGTGCTTCATGGGGCTAGTAGGGCCTGCATTGTGAGTATTAATGAATTGTAGATGCGTAGGTAAAGGCAAATATCTGCCCACTGTTGTTCTACCCTTTCGTTGTGGAAGTGACCTCATACCGTTAGCGGTTGACGTCACAGCCTAAGGCGGTGTTTACCGCTGTTCGCACCCTCATTGGTTGACATGGATGCCAATGGGGAATCCTGGCGTATCATTATCGCCGCCGGTGGTGACGGTGCACACTGCCGCCGAACATACGCGCGTTCATCATCATTTGATCACTTGACTCCCTGATCTCGTGCGGACAGGTACTCCACTCTGTGTACTGCTGTGGACTGCCTCTGGCTATGGATGTGCAACGTTTTGCAGGGGGAAGGGCCCCAGCCTTCACCCAGGAAGAACTGGAGAACCTAGTGGACGGGGTCCTGCCCCTGTACGCGAAACTGTATGGACGGCCAGAGGTACAGGTGAGACTGGGTTTGGAGGGCACTCTGTGTGTGTAATGGATGGTGTTGACTGGGCATATGTGTGCACCTCTGAGCCTGCATGGGCCATGGTGCATGGCATGCTGCGTGCGACTGTCCTGTATGTCTGAGAGTACTGTCCGTCCCATAGTGGACAATTAGCCAGCTGTTCCTATCGTGCAAGTGCCTGACCTCTGTGTTCCATTTCTGTGTCGCCCTTTTAGGTCAGTGCCCACCAGAAGATGGCACATTGGCATGCCATCGCCAAGGAGGTGCGGACCGTGGGGGTCTACAACCGGCGGAGCACCCACTGCCGAAAGAGGTGGGAGGGCCTGCAGCGCTGGGCGCGAAAGATCAGTGAAGCCTAGCTGGTGAAGTCCTCCCAACGTGGAAGGGGTGCCCGTCGGGCACTGATCCCCCTCATGCAACGGATCCTGGCGGTGGCGTACCCAGACCTGGATGGGTGCTTGAAGGTTGCACAGCAGTCACAAGGGGGTGAGTACTCATTGACCATACTTCAGTCTGGAAGGATGTCTGGGTGTGCAATAGGGCTCATGCTGCTTAGAGGCAGGGAAATTGACTGGTGTCCATCTACTGTATGTTCCCCAAAGGGTGTAGGGTTGTCTCTGTCAAGTTTCACCTACTTCTGCTCCTAAGGTATTTCAGGGAATGGGTGTAGAGCAGTATTCTGGTCAGTAGTCAGGGGCATGGCCATGGGCATAGTGAACGGTGCCGCCTGTTGGGTGTGTTTTCTGGGTGGGTATATGTCTGACCATTATGTACCTGCATTCAGCTATTTACAAGTGTCTCTCCTGTTTTGTCTCCCCATCCCTGTTCTCTTGTGTTTGTTTGGTACAGCATCAACATGAGGCGAGGGAGCTGAGGCACTGGCACGTGGGGAGGCAGCGGCCCACGGATCCTCCGAGGCAGAGACAACCGACGCCCAGTGGACCAGTGGGTGGGAGGGCGAGGGGACTTCCACGGGGGAGGCTACTACCACAGGGGGTAGTGACTCTGAGACCTCCTCCGATGGGGGCCCCCCGGCCGTGGTGGACACTAGTGCACACACCACTACTGTGACATCTTCCGCCACCCCCATTCCATCCACTGAGTTGCCCGCGCATCCAGAAAGTTGGGCGTCTCCTTCACCCCAGGTAACTCCTCCCCTACCCCAGTCAGCCCTGCTGCCCTCACAGAGGAGGCTATTGACCTCCTGAGAACCATCTCTGTAGGGCAGACAATCATTGTCAATGCCATGCAGGAGCTAGCATCAGAGGTACAGCAGACAAATGCCTATCTGGATGGCATTCACAGTGCTGTGTCTGCCCTACACAGATCTTTTCAGGCTCTGGCCTCCTCTCGGATGGCAGCCAGTTTCCCTGGCCAATCCGTCCCCCCTCCAACCTCCTCTACCGCTTCCAGCACCCCACTCCCTTCACCCGTCCAAAGCACACATTCAGACACGCTGACAAGCACATCAACACACAAGAAGCACACTTCCAAACACAAGCACCACACCTCCCACCACAAGCATTCACACAGCCAACATATACCTGCTCACACAACAATGTCCACTTCCCCCAGTGTGCCTACCTCTTCCGCCTCCCTCTCTGTCCCCTCTACATCCACACCCTCATGTACTGCACCTTCACTCACTGTTACTTCTCCTCTTCCTGCACTCACCACAATAGCAGACAGCCATACATGCACCCCATAACCACACCTGCACTCACCACCTCTACTGTGGTTGACACATGCAGCACACTCACCAGACTTGTAGACACCCACACAACATACATCCACACTAGCTGTCTGTCTTCTCCACCTGTGTCCACCCCCCCACCTCCCAAAACACACAAACGCACCAAGACACCCACCCATCAGACATCCACCACACCACAGCATACTGAGCAGTCACCTACACTCACTACGTGCACCCCTACACCCCATATATCCACTTCCTCTGCCTCCACTCCCAAGCCCTCATCCACGCCCACCCCAATGGCTACAAAAAAATATTTCCTCTCCTGTGCTGACCTCTTCCAACCCACTGGCCCACCCCATCTTGTCCCCAAACATGCCCACCTCCTTGCCCTTTCCGCTCCTTCCACATCACAGCCCACTCCTGTCCGCCCTTCACATTCCCGTGCCCCTTCCCCAGATAAGAAGAAGGCCCGGACAGAGCCTAGAACATCCAGTTCCACCTGAGCCAAACAGCCCCCACCCCCTTCAAAGGAGAAGCCAACCCCCCTCCACCTTCCAAAAGAAAGTCAAAGGCACACCCGTGTCAAAAGTCCCCACCACCAATACCCCCTGCCCCCCTTCCGTGAGGTGCCTGGATGCCCCTATGGTCCCCCTTAATGTGGAGTACCAAGCACTTGTGGGAGTCAGGTTGGGCCCATTGTGGCCCATGACAATTGGGAAAAATCGGACTGGCCATTGGCCCTGTTAGCACTGTTTGGCTCTGTGAGCTTGTGAATAAAGTTTCTGTGGGGCTGTTGAACCCTGGTCATTTGTTTCACTTTTTAATGGGTGTGGGGCTTTTGTGTGTACTATGGTCAAGTTGGATGTGCCTTGTGTCGGGTAAGTACCTCTTGCTGTGAGGTGTATGACTTGTGCTGCTGTGAAGGGATGGGGGGGCGTTGCAGGATGGGTGGAGTGGGTGGGTATGTAACTGGGCCTTTCCTCCCTTGTCTCGTAGGTTGCGGTACTTACCGTCGTCGTCTTCATCGGCGGTCTCGGTCCTGGAGGTATATGGCAAGGAGCAGGGCTGGCATGATCTGCAGCTCTCTATCCATGGCTGCCGCAGCGCGTTCTGTGGGACTCCGGTGCGTGGTTCCTTATAATTGGTTCATTTCAGCCTGGCTTTGTGTGGCAGTGGTTCCCGCCCCGGAACTGGCGGTGGAATGGTGGTTCATAATTTGATGGGCGGGTTGGGCCTTTCCGACGGCCTGTGGGTGGACTCTGCCGTCGTCGTCGGCACGCCTCTCCTGGCGGTGGGTGGTTCGCGGGATGCGTGTGTTTCGTTTGGATCATTATTTGGTGGTCCGGACCGCTCCTCTGTTGGTGCTTTCTACCGCCACCGCTAGCGGAGCAGAACGGACCGCCATGTTCATAATGAGGGCCATAGTGCTTTCCTTCTCTCTTCCAGTCACACAACTCAGTGCAACAACTTTACGTGCTGCATGGCGGTGTGGCACCACTTTGAAAATCTGGACCAGAGTGGCTAAACAGAAAACATATCGAGCACACATTTAATCCCTTAATCTGCTTTTCAAAGCCCTAGGACTATTACGCGTGTCCTCTAATAATAAATGTAGTTAAGTTTGGGCACTGTGAGGCCATTTTTGTATATGACATGTAACAATATCATACAAAAGTTCTGCTGCACACAACACACTCTTCAGCATGTAGGTTGCCGCATCCACAGGATAGCAAGGGAATACGAGGGAGGCAGAGCTCAATTTATGCCAGTGTTTTCTCGGTCTCAGCAACGGCACTTATTTCTTAACACAGGACATTTTTATATTTCACCTCATGGGGACAATGCATGTCAATTTTTAAACAGAGCACGTCAGTAGTGTTTTAACAGTTCAATATACATCAAAGAAATAATACCAGTGCTCCCAGGACATTGGTGGCAAAGCAGCAGGTGATGGGAGCTGCTTTGGCCACCTGAGAAACATCTTGGGCCCCTGCACTTATTTTTAACAAATTAAGCACTGGTAGAACCAGTGAAAAGTGCACACACTCACCTGGTCCTACCATTCACTCCACACATGGTGTGCTGGTCCCATAGACACGGGCACGGTTATAAATTACACATGCCATTACACACCTCACCACACACCATGCTAGTGAGAATAGGTCAGAGACCTGTGAAGGTTCTACAGTAAGAGCGTCAGATGGCCCTCTTCTGTCTGAGGGTACATGCAACAAAGGCATGTGCTGCAGGCACATTACAATGAGCTGCCATCAAATGCTTGGATGAAGGGGCTGTAGCTATCCTTGATTGTGAGGGGAACGGGGTGCACAATTTAGTTGTACGCTGAAAGTACATCATTCCAAAAACATGGAGCTCGTATAGCGGACTGACTTATCTTGAGCCCTCTTGGTGGATAACAGGGTGGCAGTGTGGCACAGCGTACACAGTCATGCAAGAGCTTTTGTCACACAAGGCTCACCAGCAGGGTTAGTCCTTCAGTGCCCTTGGCATGTTCTTGGCCTTCTCATGATATCAGTCTTGCTTCTGAGGTCTGGTCTAGACAGGAGCTCCTCATGGCTCCCAATGCAGGGACCAGGACCCTGTGAAACATGCAATGTGCCTTTACCCACCACACCAGTCATGCAAGCACGCAGCACACATTCGACTGAAAGGGAAGCACCCTGTAATGGAGGACTGAATAGACTTTACTTAAAGGGACAGCGCACACTCTCCTGGGGCTACATGTGAAATGCTTGGGCCCTGGTCCTTCGTATATCAGTCTCCCTGCAGCCTGGTGAGATGGTAGCAGCAAGTTTAGCTGTTGGAGGGGGTACACTTTCTTTGTACCCCAGGGTCAGCAGTGCCTGTTGGGGGACCCATCAAATTAACTTGGAACTCCTAAAAGGTGGGAAGATGTCACGTGCATGGCGGAAAGACACAGGTGCAGAGAAAAATAAAACAAGCATTTGCAATGGAATGGGTCTCGCATTTACTCGAGTTAGAGCTGTTAGCGTTGTGAATTTCTAACTGGACTTTTCTTGCCCTAAATTGAAAATGAATAATAAAACAGTTGACATAAGTGAGCTGTTTGAAAGTGCCATGGCTGCCATGAGCATGAACGCGAAGGAGGGACACAAAAAGAAAAATAAGTTTGCTCACAGTCAAATGTATTGGCAAGCGTGAAATTATCCATGTAACAGGGGAAGTTTGCAAGGTGGTAACAAAACCGCCGAAGAAGGGACAAACTTAAAGTATTAACCAATGATAACAAAGGATTTTTGAAAGGCAAGCCCACAAAAGAGTGAAAGTGATGGGCGTGCGGTGGGCGTGGTTTAAATCACACAATACTTCCAAAAGGTTAAAGCGGTTGCGTGTTCGACCTAAAAACTACAGCTGGACTGGTTTCTTGTCAGTGTTGAGAATGTGTGACATATTCAAGGCATTTACACATGTATTAATTGTCATTAACTCAGTTCCTTTTTTTAAAATAAGAAATATCTACTTCAAAAAGCATGATGGCCACGTATGTTTTCAGTAGTTGGTCGGTGCTTTCGTGGAGGGCTAAACACCGGAAAAGGCATGACGTATGCATGCCTTTCACTAATGAAATCAAGCAAATTTTAAAAGGCAAGCCCACAAACCAACAAAAGTGATGGGCATGACATTGCATTGGTTAATAGCCCACAGAGAGATTACAACAGGAGCCACAGCACTTGTGTGCTCGACCCTACAAAATGTTGTCTGGAGAGATACCGCAGAGAATTTCGCACTTGCTGCTGAGGTTTGAATGCAACACTCCAGAGAGGGCTCTCAAGGGACTGCACCTTTTGTGGTGGATAAGAATTGTACCATGGAGTTGTGGCATAATATTGGTAATCTTGCAAAGCTTTGAAACTGCAAGTCTACGGCAGCAAGCCTACATAAATACTATATTATGGTGACAAACAGCCACTTGGCATAGCTTTGATAACAAGCTTTCACTAGCAACGACACATACTGCAATGTGACCTCTGATAACAAACAAGACCGATTTTATTACCAGTACATGTTCTTGTCAGTTTTTAGAGAGACTACAATACATGTCTGTTTCCAAATGTAAAAAGGTGAACTGGCACTAGCAGAGTTATCCCCATGTTTTACATGAGCCCCAGAATTAGCGTGCTGCTCCACAGATGAATCTAAAACCGAAACGTTCCTGTGAGCAGGTCAAACACAAAAAACAAATAAAAGAAAGTTATCTGACACTGACAGGAAAGAGCTGGCTTGGTGCAGTAGTGTGAACAATGCTGTCTGCCGCAGGCAGCTGGAGTTATCCGTAGGAGACCAAAAAAACATATTCCAGGCCCTGTGTGCTTATTTTTTGGGGAAGAGGGGTCGCCAAAAAGTCAATTCAAGTTAAAATCCTTTCAAGAAAGCATGGGAATGATGTAAAATGAGTTAGAGATATTTGCATTGTAAATTCCTAACTGGACTTTTCTCGTCACATAAATTAAAAATGTTGAGTAAAATAGTTGACATAAGCAAGTCAATTCAAAGTGCCACGTCCGAAATAAATAATAATTAACAAAACGAGTGCGATGGCGCTGTGTAAATCCTTGAATTTGCAAAGGAGAGCTAGATAGAACTAAACTGATAGTCATGAAAATCACTCGATTACTGCCCAGCGGGATCCCGCTGTCTACGAAAGGAAAAGAAAAAGTAGTTCAGAAACCATATGGAAAACATGGAGCCTCGTATGTTTTCAGCAGTTTACTGGTGCTTTCGGGAAGGGCTAAACACTGGAAAAGGCATGACGTATGCATGCCTTTCACTGATGAAATCAAGCGAATTTTAGAAGGCAAGCCCACGAACCAACGATAGTGACCCATTGCTTTGCAATTGCTTGTTTTTATTACTTCTTGCCTCCTAGTCAGTAATTCTCTCCCCACCCACCTCCCTGTGTTAACAAGGTTGCATTACAGCTGGTGCACACATTATTGGCCACACTATCAGGACACTTCCCATTAACTTTAATGTGACATGTACTGATATATTTTTCTCTGTAATTTGATTTATAACAGAAATTTCTCCCTGGCAGTATAATTCATTGTAATAGTAATGCTTTGCACCAGATGGTGTTTGAGCAAAAAATGACTGCCCATGCACGGCCTTGCCAAAACAACACACAACACACAAAATGGGCACTGTTAAAAATAAACTTTGGGATTTCTTTCATTGATTCATTAGGGTGTTTTTTTATTTAGCTACAGACATGTTCATAGTTCAGAATCTATCTGTCTATTATTTTTCTGTATAATCTAACAGGGAATTTTTCTTTGTGTCTGTCTGTTTTTTTATTTTTCTTTATAATCTGACTGACATAATATCCATCCATCCATTATTTTTCTCTGTAACAGGTCGTTTATCTTTGTGTTTGTCAGCTCAGCTGCCTGTATAGTTACCTGTCTGTCCATCTGCATGTCTATGTACATCATTCCCACATGCACATACATTTACTTAAATGTAACTATTTGTACATAGGTATGTACCCAGGTAGGATTATTGTGTTACTAGAGTGTGCCTTTATTGTAGTAATGTCTGTCTCAATGCTATGCTTTTTTTAACCTCTTAGCATCCCTGTGCCTCGCTTTGTGCGTAGGCAGCATAGACCTGTGAGCTGTGCCAGTAGAGTTCACTTTGCTGTGAATATATTCCAGCCTTCCCTTTCTGCAACTGCCACAAATGGCCTTGTTGACGAGCATAAAAACAGAAAGAATATGAGAACTGTAGAGATATTTAATGTGCAAAAGGACCAAATAAGGTGTACCTGCTCAGCCCCGTGCCTGAGGAACAGCCTTGATGTGAGATGGTGATTCAGCTGTCGAGGTGCCTGAGTGCACTTGTGGTCATCACAATAATTGGCTCTCCCACAAGACGGAACCAACGCCATAAAAAAACTGGCGGAAACACTGCATAGAAGACAAAATACTCACCATCAGTCTCAGAGATGGACAAAGCCGCCATGGAACCGGAACTGCACGTTTTTCCGATGCTCTTCTACGCCATGTTCCACCTGGAGCACTAACGCCGACGAAGACGGTGAGTACAGCCGTCTAGCGCACAAGGGAGAGAGGGAAGAAAAGGAGAGTGACCCACACATGCACAACACACACCATACACACAACCAGCTGCAAATGAAAAACAATGGTACACGACACACAGCATAATAATGCAAGGACAACAAGAAGGCAGTAATGAGAATGTATTGAATGGGAAGAGCCACCAAATGAACCAATTGGATAAAAAAGAGATATGTACAAAATGTCCACAAAGGGCCAATGCCCAGTACAAAGGGCCCACATGGCCACAGGGCACAGTCCATGGCCCAACTTGTTTGCTGACATCATCCGCACAGAACTCTGCAGGGGCATCAGTTTTCAAGTGGGCAGGGACCTCATGGGGGTAGGGGTTGGGGGGCACCTCATCCCAAGTCGGGAACTTGTCCACTGGTTCTGGAGGGTGCTCCATGCCTATTTCTCTGTGCTGGGGTGTGCAAGGTCACAGTCTCTCAGGTGGGTGCTCCATGCCCATTTCTCTGTGCTGGGGAGTGAAAGGTCACAGTCTCTCAGCTGCGTGACTTGCTCACTGGTTCTGGAGGGGGCTCTATGCCCATTTCTCTGTGCTAGGGATTGCAAGGTCACAGTGTCTCAGGTGGGGAACTCACCCACTCGTTCTGGAGGGGGCTCCATGCTCATTTCTCTGTGCTGGGAAGTGCAAGGTCACAGTCTCTCAGGTGGGTGACTTGTCCAGTGGTTCTGGAGGGGGCTCCATTCCCACTTCTCTGTGCTGGGGAGTGCAAGGTTAGTATCTCAGGTGGGTGACTTGCCAACCGGTTCTGGTGGGGGCTCCATGCCCATTTCTCTCTGCTAGGGAGTGCAAGGTCACAGTCTCTCAGCTGCGTGACTTTGTCACTGGTTCTGGAGGGCGCTCCATGCCTATTTCTCTGTGCTGGGGTGTGCAAGGTCACAGTCTCTCAGGTGGGTGCTCCATGCCCATTTCTCTGTGCTGGGGAGTGAAAGGTCACAGTGTGTCAAGTGGAGAACTCACCCACTGGTTCTGGAGGGGGCTCCATGCTAATTTCTCTGTGCTGGGGAGTGCAAGGTCACAGTGTCTCAGGTGGGGAACTCGCACACTGGTTCTGGAGGGGGCTCCATGCTCATTTCTCTGTGCTGGGGAGTGCAAGGTCACAGTCTCTCAGGTGGGTGACTTGTCCACTGGTTCTGGTGGGGGCTCCATGCCCACTTCTCTGTGCTGGGGAGTGCAAGGTCAGTCTCTCAGGTGGGTGACTTGCCCACTGGTTCTAGTGGGGGCTCCATGCCCATTTCTCTCTGCTGGGGAGTGCAAGGTCACGGTCTCTCAGGTGGGTGACTTGCCCACCGGTTCTGGAGGGGGCTCCATGCCCATTTCTCTGTGCTGGGGAGTGCAAGGTCACAGTCTCTCAGGTGGGTGACTTGCCCACTGGTTCTGGAGGGGCTGGGATTCAGGAGACTGGGACTGGGAAGTGGTATTTGGAAGGGGGATGGTAGGTACAGGGACAAGGGCTGCCATCAGAGAGGTGGCCAGAGCCTGAATCAATTTCCGTTGGGCTGCCAATCCACTGAAGATGCCCTACAGGAATGCATTGCATTGCTGCATCTGGGATGCCAGCCCCTGGATGGCATTCACAATGGTTGACTGCCCAACAGAGATGGATCTCAGGAGGTCAATAGCCTCCTCACTCAGGGCAGCAGGGCTCACTTGGGCAGGGCCTGAGGTGAGTGGGGCGAAGGAGATGCCCACCCTCCTGGGTGAGCGGGCACTGCTGGTACGGGGGTGGAGGCTGTACCTGCATCTGGGGTGGTCATAGAGGTGTCCCTTGCCACCATGGAGCTTCCATCGGAGGAGGTATCTGAGTCAGTGTTGTCACCTCCTGTCTCCGCCGTGGTGCTCCCCTCGCTCCCTACCCCACTGGTTCCCTTGGCGTCGGTGGATTCTGCCTCCTGGGTCCTGTGAGATGCAGCTCCCTCTGTCGCCGGTGCCCCTGCTCCTCTACCAGATGATGCTAATGCACACATGGACAGGATGACAGAAGAAAAAATGGGAGAGAGAGAAAGGGAGCACTAGGTCAATTACTGCACCAACACCACAGAAGGCATCCACTGTATCGTCACACACAGGGATCAGGATTGAGTACTATGCATTGCACTGCCAAACAATTGGCTATATGCCACATTAAGATGAGGGCCAACCACCGCCAACTGCCCCCCTCTTGGGACCAAGTAAGCCCTCTCTGACATGGAATGCAACCTAACTAGGTTACCTTGTTTTCCCTTTCAACCATTACCCTTGAGCTTGATCACGCTGCAATGTCTGGCCTGGCATTAAGGAGCACCCACTAACTGACACCCACCACCCAGTTCCCATGCCACTTACAAATTATTGTTGTAACAGCCACTGTACTCACCTCCTTGTGGCTTCTGTGATGCCCTCAAGCGCCCATACAGCTCTGGGTAGGCTACCACCAGTATGCAGGCCAACAGTGGGGTCAGGTACCAATGGGCACCCCTTCCTCGTTGGGAGGCCATCCCCAGCTGGGCCTCCACGGTCTTCCGTGCCCAGCATCTCAAGTCCTCCCACCGTTTTCGACAGTGGGTGTTCCGCCTGCCATAGACCCCCAGGGTCTGCACATCCTTGGCAATGGCACACCATAATACCTTCTTTTGATGGGCGCTGACCTGTAGAGGCGACACAGACGGGAGGACACCATTACACATACAATCCAGCCTGTCAGACATATGGCCCACCAATCCCGTTTCAATCACCAATGGCACACACATTGCCCGGCGCACACCATGTACACCACCACAAGACATTCCCCCCTGATGCACACACATCTCCATGCATCCTTCCCACATGCATTGTGCCCAAGGTCTACTCACCTGTTGATCTGGAGTCCCATATAGCAGTCCGTACTGGGGTAGGACCCCATCCACAATCACTCCAACTCCTCCGCAGTGAAGGCAGGGGCCCTTTCACCGGTCACACGGGCCATGGTAGGTTCCAGACACAGGTTACAGCAGCACACACAGTGAAGGTGTTCTCCTGTTGAAGGTCAGGAAACAAGTGAGGAAACGGAAAATGGCAGTCATGTCTGAGGCGGTGTACACCGTCACCGCCGGCGCTGATCCCCATTGGCCACTATACTCCATAGAGCCCCTTATTATCCAACGAGGAATTGCACGGCGATGCAATACCGCCTTCCGCCACGACGCCCAATGTCGGCGGTGTTACCTCACTTCCAACTGTCCCTACATACAGGACAGGTGGTCGCCATTTCATGGTGGTGGACAATGATAAGATTAACCATAACTGCTTCACTGCTTAGATTTGCACATACCTTGCCACACAATAGAACTGAACTGGTAGACAAGAAAAACACTTGATTACTGCCCAGCGAGATCACACTGTGTAGGAAATAAAAAGAAAAAATAGTCCAGAAACCATACGGAAAACATGGAGCCTCGTATGTTTCCAGTAGTTGACAGGTGCGCTTGAGGAGGGCTAAACACCGGAAAAGGCATGACGTACGCATGCCTTTCACTAATGAAATCAAGAGACTTTTAAAAGGCAAGCCCACTAACCAAGGAAAATGATGGGCGTGACATGGGCGTGGTTAAAAGCCACCAGAGAGATTGCAACAGGGACAGAGTGCTTGCGCGCGCGACCCTAAAAAGGTAGTCAAGTAGTCATATTCAAATAAGCATGAATACTGCATAAAAATGAAGCCAAGCCAATTGCGAGATGTCATTACATAAGATAATTAGGCATAAGCAAAATATAGTTCAATAATGAACTTGCTTAAATCTAGCTGTTTGTAAATCAAGGGAAAGTCTATTAATAAAGTCAGTTAACAGTATAACATGGGAATTGTTTGATATGAAAGCAAGGAAAGCTCTGTAAGCATAAATCAGCAGACAATCACAGTCTGGCTTCTTAGCAGTGAGCAAAAGATATGGCATGAATCTAAGAAAAGCGTAAGGTTAGTCCTAGAAAGGGCACATTTTATAAAACAGAGAATTGAAAAGCAATGCTCTCAACATACCATGAAGTGGTATAATAGGGTTGAACATAAAAGATGCACAACATAATCCAATCGACATCATAGCAATATTGTGCTAGGTAAAACAGGCTACTATCTTAATTATTAATAAATGAAGATCCTCGTTTACCCACAAGCAAAAGAAACTACATTTCAGTTTTGAAGAACACTTAAAAATAAATCATTAAAAAAGAATAGAAATACAGTTGATGCTGCAGGAAGCAATAGCCTTGATTATTGCAACATACTAGAACATCTTGACATTGCTTATTCCTGAGAAACACGGATTGATACAGTACAAGAACAACAGCATGGAATGAATCCCATTTGAGTAGTTATGAAAAGAAAAAAATAAAGAAGGTGGAAATCAAGTATACAGGAACTTATTCTTGCTAATTTAAAAGCTATGTTTTCTTCAGCTGTCAGATAAAAAAAGGCCAAAGACCCAGTACATTATTTTTGTGGCCTAGTTATGCTAACACGAACATATATAAACAAACATGATTTTTTAATTAAATACTCTGACATTTGCACAACCTATGACAAAAACTTCTGAATAAACCTGTGCCATAACGAAAAATGATGGGACCCTCTCTACAGAATTCATTGGAATGTGCCCCTTGAAGGATCTGGGGGTCCCTGAAGTGTTGTCTCGCCCCCTGTGCTGAGGGGGCTACAGAGGCTTGTGGTACTCACCAGGAAAATAAGCATTTGCAATGCAATAGGTCTCGCATTTGCTTAAGTTAGAGCTATTGGCGTTGTAAATTCATAAAAGGACTTTTTTTGCACATAAATTGATCAACCTTGCCTCATAATTTGGTCTTTTCCTGCCAAATAATTCCAGTGGCCCTGCATATAACTAAAGCACTGCCATTTACCTTCTTTATCTATCTGCGGCAAAAAATTAAAATGTTGCCATTTAGCATCCTAATTTAAATCTGCCATGCTAATTCATGCTAATTTATTGCACTACGTCACTGCATATTTAGTAACCTTTGACCCTTTGAGCTATAAATACATCTTTCTAGTTACATTCTGCAGACTATGCAGCATATGATGGATTACATTGCACATCCATAATTATGCAGTAGTTGCTAACCCTTAAAATTGCACATCTCCAGTGTCCCGAGTTTGACCAAGTGACGTCATATGGTCTTTGTTACCCAAGTAAATGCAACTTATTTTATCTACCCCAGAGGGACGAAATGCTCATTGGACCATCGAGTTTGGAACCTGGCACTATGAAGTCAGATAAATACTCTGTCGCCAAACATTCCCAAGTTAAGCACTGGGGATGGCCCACAGATGTGAACTTTCATCATGAGGCTCCACAATAGGACAGCTGCAGCTTTTCAGGTGCAGTTCTGAAAGGAGCGAACCATTGACAGCCTTAGGCCCTGCCTTGATCTGTCTTCGCTTCAAACTGGGATGAGCTCCCTGGGAGCCAAGACTTAAATATAACTGCAAGCGCTTCAAGATATTGCTTCATCTTGATGTCTGGGTTGCAGCAGGGAGGCGAAGGGTAGAAGGAAGGAATTCGATTTTCTTTTGTTACTTCTTTTGTCTTACAGATTACTTTTGCCATTGTTGACCCAAGGGTAGGTCGCTCCCCCTGCCGCTGCAGCACTTCCAGCTCCTCCAGGTTCCTGAGACCCACCTCGCAGTAAGTACCCCCCACCTCCCAGCCCCTCGCCCTGCCCCGCGCTACTCACCCTCTCTCCTGCTCCTGCTTCTTTTCCTCCTCTCTGTCTCTTCCTCCTCGCTCCTCTTCGGTAATCTTCTTCTGTACTCTTCTTTTCCCCGTCTTCTCTCTTCTTCTGTGTGCTTCTCAGCCTCTCCTGTTGCCTCTCTTCTTCCTCATCTTGTTCTGTGGTCTTCTGCCTTCTGCTCTTCGTCTTCTGTATCTTCTTCTGTGATCTTCTGTCTTCTGCTTCTTCGTCTTCTGTATCTTCTTCTGTGATCTTCTGTTCTTCTGTTCTTCTGTTCTTCTGTTCTTCTGCTTTCTCCGTCTTCTGTCTCTTCCCGCCCCTGCCCTCCTGCCTCACCCCCCTCCCTCACTCGCCTCCCCCTCTCTATCACCCCTATCTACCCCGTTCACTACCTGCCTCCCTCACTTCTCCTATCTACCAATCTACCTATCTCTCTATCTAACTCCCTCACTCACCCCCTCCTCCCATCTACCTATTTTTCTATCTCTCCACCTATTTCTCCATCTATCTATTTCTCTATCTCTCCCCCGTCCCGACACCCCCTCTGTTACCTATCTTCCTATCCTCTCACTCTACCTCTCACCCTCACCCACCTCTACAACCCCCCCTCCCCTATATTCTCAACCTTACTCCTATCTCTCTCCCTAATCTCCTAAAACTCCTAACACTCACCCACCTCCACCCTTAAACCCCCCTCCCCCAGCTCTTCTCACTCTACCTGTCCCCCCCCTCCCTCGCGCTTTCCCGCCGCGACCTCCTGCAAGCCCCCGCCCCCCAGCTCCCATTCGCCCCCAGCTGATCCCCCCCCTCCTCCCTCTTATGGCGGCCGCTGCGCGACAGTGGTAGCGACCCTTGACCCAAGTGTAGGTCGCTCCCCCTGCCGCTGCAGCTCCTCCAGCTCCTCCAGGTTCCAGAGACCCACCTCGCAGTAAGTACCCCCCACCTCCCAGCCCCTCGCCCTGCCCCGTGCTACTCACCCTCTCTCCTGCTTCTTTTCCTCCTCTCTGTCTCTTCCTCCTCGCTCCTCTTCGGTAATCTTCTTCTGTACTCTTCTTTTCCCCGTCTTCTCTCTTCTTCTGTGTGCTTCTCAGCCTCTCCTGTCGCCTCTCTTCTTCCTCATCTTGTTCTGTGGTCTTCTGCCTTCTGCTCTTCTGTATCTTCTTCTGTGATCTTCTGTCTTCTGCTTCTTCGTCTTCTGTATCTTCTTCTGTGATCTGTTCTTCTGTTCTTCTGCTTTCTCCGTCTTCTGTCTCTTCCCGCCCCTGCCCTCCTGCTCCTGCCTCACCCCCCTCCCTCACTCGCCTCCCCCTCTCTATCACCCCTATCTACCCTGTTCGCTACCTGCCTCCCTCACTCCTCCTATCTACCAATCTACCTATCCCTCTATCTAACTCCCTCACTCACCCCCTCCTCCCATCTACCTATTTTTCTATCTCTCCACCTATTTCTCCATCTATCTATTTCTCTATCTCTCCCCCCGTCCCGACAGCCCCTCTGTTACCTATCTTCCTATCCTCTCACTCTACCTCTCACCCTCACCCACCTCTACAACCCCCCCTCCCCTATCTTCTCAACCCTACTTCTATCTCTCTCCCTAATCTCCTAAAACTCCTAACACTCACCCCCCTCCACCCTTAAACCCCCCTCCCCCAGCTCTTCTCACTCTACCTGTCCCCCCCTCCCTCGCGCTTTCCCGCCGCAACCTCCTGCACGCCCCTGCCCCCCAGCTCCCATTCGCCCCCAGCTGACCCCTCCCCCCCCCTCCTCCCTCTTATGGCGGCCGCTGCGCGACAGTGGTAGCGACCCTTGACCCAAGGGTAGGTCGCTCCCCCTGCCGCTGCAGCTCCTCCATCTCCTCCAGGTTCCTGAGACCCACCTCGCAGTAAGTACCCCCCACCTCCCAGCCCCTCGCCCTGCCCCGCGCTACTCACCCTCTCTCCTGCTCCTGCTTCTTTTCCTCCTCTCTGTCTCCTCCTCCTCACTCCTCTTCGGTAATCTTCTTCTGTACTCTTCTTTTCCCCGTCTTCTCTCTTCTTCTGTGTGCTTCTCAGCCTCTCCTGTCGCCTCTCTTCTTCCTCATCTTGTTCTGTGGTCTTCTGCTTTCTGCTCTTCGTCTTCTGTATCTTCTTCTGTGATCTTCTGTCTTCTGCCTCTTCGTCTTCTGTATCTTCTTCTGTGATCTTCTGTGATCTTCTGTTCTTCTGTCCTTTTGTTCTTCTGCTTTCTCCGTCTTCTGTCTCTTCCCGCCCCTGCCCTCCTGCTCCTGCCTCACCCCCCTCCCTCACTCGCCTCCCCCTCTCTATCACCCCTATCTACCCTGTTTGCTACCTGCCTCCCTCACTCCTCCTATCTACCAATCTACCTATCTCTCTATCTAACTCCCTCACTCACCCCCTCCTCCCATCTACCTATTTTTCTATCTCTCCACCTATTTCTCCATCTATCTATTTCTCTATCTCTCCCCCCCGTCCCGACACCCCCTCTGTTACCTATCTTCCTATCCTCTCACTCTACCTCTCATCCTCACCCACCTCTACAACCCCCCCTCCCCTATCTTCTCAACCCTACTCCTATCTCTCTCCCTAATCTCCTAAAACTCCTAACACTCACCCCCCTCCACCCTTAAACCCCCCCCAGCTCTTCTCACTCTACCTGTCCCCCATCCCTCGCGCTTTCCAACCGTGACCTCCTGCACGTCCCCGCCCCCCAGCTCCCATTCGCCCCCAGCTAACCCCTCCCCCCCTCCTCCCTCTTATGGCGGCCGCTGCGCGACAGTGGTAGCGACCCTTGACCCAAGGGTAGGTCGCTCCCCCTGCCGCTGCAGCTCCTCCAGCTCCTCCAGGTTCCTGAGACCCACCTCGCAGTAAGTACCCCCCACCTCACAGCCCCTCGCCCTGCCCCGCGCTACTCACCCTCTCTCCTGCTCCTGCTTCTTTTCCTCCTCTCTGTCTCTTCCTCCTCGCTCCTCTTCGGTAATCTTCTTCTGTACTCTTCTTTTCCCCGTCTTCTCTCTTCTTCTGTGTGCTTCTCAGCCTCTCCTGTCGCCTCTCTTCTTCCTCATCTTGTTCTGTGGTCTTCTGCCTTCTGCTCTTCGTCTTCTGTATCTTCTTCTGTGATCTTCTGTCTTCTGCTTCTTCGTCTTCTGTATCTTCTTCTGTGATCTTCTGTGATCTTCTGTTCTTCTGTTCTTCTGTTCTTCTGCTTTCTCCGTCTTCTGTCTCTTCCCGCCCCTGCCCTCCTGCTCCTGCCTCACCCCCCTCCCTCACTCGCCTCCCCCTCTCTATCACCCCTATCTACCCTGTTCGCTACCTGCCTCCCTCACTCCTCCTATCTACCAATCTACCTATCCCTCTATCTAACTCCCTCACTCACCCCCTCCTCCCATCTACCTATTTTTCTATCTCTCCACCTATTTCTCCATCTATCTATTTCTCTATCTCTCCCCCGTCCCGACAGCCCCTCTGTTACCTATCTTCCTATCCTCTCACTCTACCTCTCACCCTCACCCACCTCTACAACCCCCCCTCCCCTATCTTCTCAACCCTACTTCTATCTCTCTCCCTAATCTCCTAAAACTCCTAACACTCACCCCCCTCCACCCTTAAACCCCCCTCCCCCAGCTCTTCTCACTTTACCTGTCCCCCCCTCCCTCGCGCTTTCCCGCCGCAACCTCCTGCACGCCCCTGCCCCCCAGCTCCCATTCGCCCCCAGCTGACCCCTCCCCCCCCCTCCTCCCTCTTATGGCGGCCGCTGCGCGACAGTGGTAGCGACCCTTGACCCAAGGGTAGGTCGCTCCCCCTGCCGCTGCAGCTCCTCCATCTCCTCCAGGTTCCTGAGACCCACCTCGCAGTAAGTACCCCCCACCTCCCAGCCCCTCGCCCTGCCCCGCGCTACTCACCCTCTCTCCTGCTTCTTTTCCTCCTCTCTGTCTCCTCCTCCTCACTCCTCTTCGGTAATCTTCTTCTGTACTCTTCTTTTCCCCGTCTTCTCTCTTCTTCTGTGTGCTTCTCAGCCTCTCCTGTCGCCTCTCTTCTTCCTCATCTTGTGGTCTTCTGCTTTCTGCTCTTCGTCTTCTGTATCTTCTTCTGTGATCTTCTGTCTTCTGCCTCTTCGTCTTCTGTATCTTCTTCTGTGATCTTCTGTGATCTTCTGTTCTTCTGTCCTTTTGTTCTTCTGCTTTCTCCGTCTTCTGTCTCTTCCCGCCCCTGCCCTCCTGCTCCTGCCTCACCCCCCTCCCTCACTCGCCTCCCCCTCTCTATCACCCCTATCTACCCTGTTTGCTACCTGCCTCCCTCACTCCTCCTATCTACCAATCTACCTATCTCTCTATCTAACTCCCTCACTCACCCCCTCCTCCCATCTACCTATTTTTCTATCTCTCCACCTATTTCTCCATCTATCTATTTCTCTATCTCTCCCCCCGTCCCGACACCCCCTCTGTTACCTATCTTCCTATCCTCTCACTCTACCTCTCACCCTCACCCACCTCTACAACCCCCCCTCCCCTATCTTCTCAACCCTACTCCTATCTCTCTCCCTAATCTCCTAAAACTCCTAACACTCACCCCCCTCCACCCTTAAACCCCCCTCCCCCAGATCTTCTCACTCTACCTGCCACCCCCTCCCTCGCGCTTTCCCGCCGCGACCTCCTGCACGCCCCGCCCCCCAGCTCCCATTCGCCCCCAGCTGACCCCTCCCCCCCTCCCTGTTATGGCGGCCGTTGCGCAACCGCGCAGCGGGCGCGCCAGAGGCAAGCCCGTCTGCGCCCGTCCGCGCCTGGCCCGCGCCCAGCACCACGACCCCTGGTCCCCAGCTCTCCCGAACCCCGCTGACCTGCTACGACCCCACCACCCTCCACGCCCTCAACCCAGGGCGCTCCAACACCTGCTTCCAAGCTCACCCCAAACGCACCCATGGACCCTTCGCCTGTAACTCCTGCAAACGCATCTTCCACCACGCAACTACCACGACCACCAGCCCACGCGCCATCAACCACCTCAAGTGCATCCTGGTCAACGATCGCTCTGTCCACAAGCACGCCGTTGAACTCTGGGACCTCCTGGACTCCACAGCTCCGGACATCGCCTTCATCACGGAGACCTGGATGAACGCCTCGTCGGCCCCAGACATCGCCACTGCCATCCCCGAAGGCTACAAGATCTCCAGAAAAGACCGCACCAACCAAGTAGGAGGAGGTATCGCCATCGTCTTCAAAGACTCCATCAGCGTCACCACCTCCACCGAAGAAACCCCTCTCGCCGCTGAACATCTGCATTTTCAGATTCGCACCGACCCCAGGACCACCCTCAGAGGATCCCTCGTCTACCGTCCCCCCAGACCGCGCGCCCCTTTCAGCGACGCCATCGCCGACTTCATCTCCCCGCACGCCCTCGCCTCGCCGGACTACATTCTCCTAGGCGACCTCAACTTCCATCTGGAACAAAACAACGACCCTAACACCACCGCCCTGCTCGACAACCTCGCCAACCTCGGCCTCAAGCAACTAGTGAACACCGCCACCCACATCGCCGGACACACGCTTGACCCTATCTTCTCCGCCAGCAAACACATCTTCTTCAGCCACACCTCCGCTCTACACTGGACCGACCACAGCTGTGTCCACTTCACATTCTGACGCGAGACCCGCCACCTCCGCACTCAACCCATCCCTCGTCGACAGTGGAACAAAATCCCCGAAGAGCAACTCTTCTCCGCACTCGCCGCCAACCAACCCACCCTCACCACTGACCCCAACGACGCAGCCCTCAGCCTCACGAACTGGATCTCCAACTGCGCAGACAACCTTGCTCCCCTCAAACGCACACATCGACAGGCCAACACCAAAAAACCTCTCTGGTTCTCTGACACCCTCAAAGAATCGAAGAAAACCTGTCGCACCCTCGAGAAGGCCTGGCGCAAGGACCACACCGCTGACAACATGACCGCCCTCAAGAACGCTACCCGCGAACACCACCACCTGATCCGCGCTGCCAAAAGGAACTTTTTTCACCGACAGACTGGACAAAAACAGCCACAACAGCAGAGAACTTTTTAGCATCGTCAAAGAGTTCTCCAACCCCAACGCCAACGCCGTCCCGCCCTCACAAGATTTGTGCAACTCCCTCGCCACCTTCTTCCATCGCAAGATCAGCGACCTCCACGACAGCTTCGGACACCAGACCCAACCAAGCATCACCGAACCCGCACCCCCGGCCATCACCCTCAACGACTGGACCCACATCAACACTGAAGAAACCAAAACCATCATGAACTCTATCCACTCCGGCGCCCCATCAGACCCCTGCCCTCACTTCATCTTTAATAAAGCCGACGACATCATCGCCCCGCACCTCCAGGCCGTCATCAACTCTTCATTTTCTTCTGCTACCTTCCCCGAATGCTGGAAACACGCCGAAGTCAACGCCCTACTAAAGAAACCTACAGCTGACCCGAGCGACCTGAAAAACTTCCGCCCCATCTCACTACTGCCCTTCCCCACCAAGGTAATAGAGAAGACCGTCAACAAACAGCTAACCACATTCCTGGAAAACAACAACCTGCTCGACCCTTCACAAACCGGATTCCGAACCAACCACAGTACTGAAACCGCCCTCATCTCAGTCACAGACGACATCAGAACCCTGATGGACAACGGTGAAACAGTCACCCTCATCCTCCTCGACCTCTCGGCTGCCTTCGACACCGTCTGTCACCGCACCCTAATCACCCGCCTCCGCTCCACCGGGATCCAAGGCCAGGCCCTGGACTGGATCGCCTCCTTCCTCTCAAACCGTTCCCAAAGAGTTTACCTCCCACCGTTTCGCTCAGACCCCACCGAGATCATCTGCAGCGTACCTCAAGGCTCATCGCTCAGCCCGACACTCTTCAATGTCTACATGAGCCCCTCACCGACATCGTACGCAAGCACGACATCATCATCACCTCCTACGCCGACGACACCCAACTTATACTCTCCCTCACCAAGGACCCCGCCAGCGCCAAGACCAACCTACAAGAGGGCATGAAGGACGTCGCAGATTGGATGAGGCTCAGCCGCCTAAAGCTGAACTCTGACAAAACGGAAGTCCTCATCCTCGGCAACACCCCATCCGCTTGGGATGACTCCTGGTGGCCCACGGCCCTCGGCACCGCACCGACCCCCGCAGACCACGCCCGCAACCTCGGCTTCATCTTGGACCCTCTTCTCACCATGACCAAGCAAGTCAACGCCGTGTCCTCCGCCTGCTTCCTCACCCTCCGCATGCTCCGCAAGATCTTCCGCTGGATCCCCGCCGACACTAGAAAAACCGTGACCCACGCCCTCGTCACGAGCCGCCTGGACTACGGAAACACCCTCTACGCTGGGACCACCGCCAAACTCCAAAAACGCCTGCATAGTATTCAAAACGCCTCGGCCCGCCTCATCCTCGACGAACCCCACAACAGCCACATCTCCGCACACCTGAGACACCTGCATTGGCTCCCAGTCAGCAAAAGGATCACCTTCCGACTTCTCACCCACGCACACAAAGCCCTCCACAACAAGGGACTGGAATACCTCAACCGTCGCCTCAGCTTCTACGCCCCCACCCGTCTCCTCCGTTCCTCTGGCCTCGCGCTCGCTGCCGACCCTCGCATCCGCCGCTCCACGGCGGGTGGGAGGTCCTTCTCCTTCCTGGCAGCCAGGACCTGGAACTCCCTCCCCACTAGCCTCAGGACCACCCAGGACCACTCCGCATTCCGGACACTCCTAAAAACCTGGCTTTTCGAGCAGCAGTAACCCCCCCCCCCCCTTTCCCCTAGCGCCTTGAGACCCTCACGGGTGAGTAGCGCGCTTTATAAATGTTAATGATTTGATTTGATTGTTCCTCTGCCTATTTTAATGCCGAACATGTTTTACAAAACTATTCCTGAAATGAAGGCTCATGTCATTGTTTACGCCCGTTCCTAAGAAATAATAACATTGCGCCCGCCCTGAGACCAGTACTGGATAAACAGAACCCAGAGGAGTCTCACTTCGTGGCGAACGTTGAAACACAACTTAACTCTCAGATACAAATTTGGAGAAATAGTGCTGCTGCAGAAACATGAGATGTTAATGGGACATATATGGAATCTTCGATGCTTTGTAAAGCTTTTTATGCGATGGGATGCATGCTAATATGTTCCTACACAATACACAATAATAATTTGTGCTCCACACTGAAAAGCGCTTGTACGCCTCGTTGGAGGTAGTAAGTGCTATAGAAAAACAATTACAATATTTTTATACCCACAAAACCACTCACAAGTGATGTTGTGTGTGTTTGCGGCAGTTGCTTTGATCATTTCCTCTATTTTATTTATGTACCTCTGGTTGGGCCTAACACACGCAGGTGAGCGTGGCACACCCAGATCTAAGAGATGTATTTAGATCTGCATGAACGCCAAACACGTGCCTGGCTAGGGAGCCCCGCCCCTTCTCTCAAGATCATCGGCGCCAACCGAATGCAACATTGTGCTGAACCAAAACAAAACATTTTTAAAACAGGAAAAAATCATACAAAGCAATACTTTTTGTAACTATAACAGCAAGCATTTGGTAACGACATTCCCTGTCAAGCAGTGTTCTATGATGTGATCAGAACTCAATGTGCAGTGTTTTAATGAGCGCCGAGAGAGGTTGCCATGAGAGAAAATGTGCGTTTAAAAAACAGAATAAAAGGCAATATAGAGAAACTTACCCAACAGTCAGCAGTCAACAGGTGCAAGGATTTCAGAACACCTCCCTGCATGTCTGTAAGGTGCGCTCCTACAGACATGCTTGTGTCTGCGAGTTTGCTTGCGTGTACGTGCGCACACGTGTGCTCGTGTGTTTATTTTTGCCAAACAGGGCAGCGGAGACAGAACTGTGCATCTTTTATGAGTAGAGCAGGTCTGAATATGTGAAGAGATTCTCCGTCCCTAGCAGTAAAGGCTGTAAAAAGGGGGGTGTAATACGTGCATAAAAAGGATTCCTTCATATGTATATGAAGAGACGTGATTGTGTTCGGCAAGTTGCCCGTTCACTCGGCTCAGGCTGGCAGCTGCTTTGCAATGCATAGCCCTGGTAATTTGCGTGTAGGGGCAAAATGTGGGGTGAGAAACAATCAGAAAATTGGGGAAGGTGGTGAAATTCGGGCAACTGCTCGACTAATTGAGACTCAAAAGAGAAATTAAAAAAAACCAGATATGCAGTCTACAGGACTGTAGCGTTTTTATTCAAATAGATGCAGCCCCCTCCTGCAAAAAAGACAGCGAGTGGAATGTGGGCACAAGGGCAGCTGGGGTACCAATGCCCTCGTCCCAGTGCCCACCATCCTCTCGGTCATGCTGGCAGAGTAATGTATAGTGGAGTGCACGAGGTGCCAGTTTCGAACGGCTGGGCATTGTTCAGAAAAGAACAAGTTAGGGAGAGAGGGATCCTTAGCCTGAAATTTACAAAAAACATCCAAGTAAATAACATCCCCACTTAATGAGGTCTGCTGTCCCTTCTAAATAGGACGGTGCTCTGTAAGTGATTTAGTTTGTTGCACAATTTTAAGGCACAGGACGTGCTTGGAATTACTGTGGGAGGGGCATGAAGTCACTTTATTTTCTGTGCTATGGTATGGAGAGGGCATGGCGGGATGTTAAAAACAACGGATTTAATCTGCGGCGTGCAGGAGTTTGCAGGCAGAGGCAGCGCTTGCGGTCCAGTGAGCTGCTTGTAAAATATCCCAAAAGGTGACCCCCTTGCCCCCTGGTTGTATGATGAAAGATACAGGTTTGCACACACCCAAAATAAGGACATTACTGTGGTTTAAAAACAAATGTGCCTACAGACTTTACAACAGAAGAATGCAGGCCAATTTCCATTGTGTGGGCAGTTCAGGTCACTTTCCTGCCCATATGTTGGCAGTAAAAGGGGTGTGAAGCAGGAGTGGGGGTCTAGGGCTGCAGGGATAACAGCAGAAAACTCTGGGCAGCTTCAGATTAAGTGAGGGCAGTCCGAGAGAAGCTATCGCTTCTCACTTCAAAGGCCGATCGATTTTTTGCATAAAGAAACATTACACATGTAGCAGTTTGAAGAGTGAGAAGGTGCGGTGGGTCAGATCTCGCTCTCCCAGAGCTGCGATTCTAGCACAGGGCTGGCAGGGACGGTGGAGGGGGTGGATTACCTCGTGTACTAGAGTAACATACAACAATCAAAAAACACTAAATAAAATGTCCCTGAGATGGGAAAGCGCATTCCTTCACTTATTAATTAGGGGCTTTGTTTAGCTTGCAGAGTGGCACATGTCATTTCTAGGCGCTTTATGCCTACTTTTAAGTGTAGCCGTGGGACGAGAAAGATTTTAAAAGAACAGGATTTCAATGTAGAGCCCTTGACTATGGGGAAGAAGACAAGTCGGGGATATTTTACCACCGCAATGCAACAATGAGAGGTCCACATCGTAGAAGGGCATCAGAACAGGACGGGTAAGTGTTGGTGTGAGAGAGTGTGGGGTCAGAAGTCACTCTTATCCGATTCACCTAAAGTTTTTCATGAGTCACTCTGGAGTTCTTCGCAGGTTAGCAGAGGTTACATTGTCGGAAACCTTGACAAGTCCGGGAAAGAAACACCGGCAACGCATCAAACAGGTTATTCTGATGCAGGGTAAACTGCACTTGTGTACCTGTCTGCCTCAGAAAGTGTTAACCAGACATGCAGGGGCCCTATGAGGGAACTGAGAAAGCAGGTTTCCAGGAGTTCATAAATTGTAAAATGTGCGCTATCAGAAAATACGTTTTCACTTTATAGTAGAAACCCTTTCTTGGCCGCAACCTGGGAGAAGCAGGTGGATACCTTTTTACTGCAGCGAATGTGTGCGTTGGGCGCGCTGTACAGAAGATGAGATATATCCGCCTACAGGGAGTGCAGAATTATTAGGCAAATTAGTATTTTGACCACATCATCCTCTTTATGCATGTTGTCTTACTCCAAGCTGTATAGGCTCGAAAGCCTACTACCAATTAAGCATATTAGGTGATGTGCATCTCTGTAATGAGAAGGGGTGTGGTCTAATGACATCAACACCCTATATCAGGTGTGCATAATTATTAGGCAACTTCCTTTCCTTTGGCAAAATGGGTCAAAAGAAGGACTTGACAGGCTCAGAAAAGTCAAAAATAGTGAGATATCTTGCAGAGGGATGCAGCACTCTTAAAATTGCAAAGCTTCTGAAGCGTGATCATCGAACAATCAAGCGTTGCATTCAAAATAGTCAACAGGGTCGCAAGAAGCGTGTGGAAAAACCAAGGCGCAAAATAACTGCCCATGAACTGAGAAAAGTCAAGCGTGCAGCTGCCACGATGCCACTTGCCACCAGTTTGGCCATCTTTCAGAGCTGCAACATCACTGGAGTGCCCAAAAGCACAAGGTGTGCAATACTCAGAGACATGGCCAAGGTAAGAAAGGCTGAAAGACGACCACCACTGAACAAGACTCACAAGCTGAAACGTCAAGACTGGGCCAAGAAATATCTCAAGACTGATTTTTCTAAGGTTTTATGGACTGATGAAATGAGAGTGAGTCTTGATGGGCCAGATGGATGGGCCCGTGGCTGGATTGGTAAAGGGCAGAGAGCTCCAGTCCGACTCAGACGCCAGCAAGGTGGAGGTGGAGTACTGGTTTGGGCTGGTATCATCAAAGATGACCTTGTGGGGCCTTTTCGGGTTGAGGATGGAGTCAAGCTCAACTCCCATTCCTACTGCCAGTTCCTGGAAGACACCTTCTTCAAGCAGTGGTACAGGAAGAAGTCTGCATCCTTCAAGAAAAACATGATTTTCATGCAGGACAATGCTCCATCACACGCGTCCAAGTACTCCACAGCATGGCTGGCAAGAAAGGGTATAAAAGAAGGAAATCTAATGACATGGCCTCCTTGTTCACCTGATCTGAACCCCATTGAGAACCTGTGGTCCATCATCAAATGTGAGATTTACAAGGAGGGAAAACAGTACACCTCTCTGAACAGTGTCTGGGAGGCTGTGGTTGCTGCTGCACGCAATGTTGATGGTGAACAGATCAAAACACTGACAGAATCCATGGATGGCAGGCTTTTGAGTGTCCTTGCAAAGAAAGGTGGCTATATTGGTCACTGATTTGTTTTTGTTTTGTTTTTGAATGTCAGAAATGTATATTTGTGAATGTTGAGATGTTATATTGGTTTCACTGGTAATAATAAATAATTGAAATGGGTATATATTTGTTTTTTGTTAAGTTGCCTAATAATTATGCACAGTAATAGTCACCTGCACACACAGATATCCCCCTAACATAGCTAAAACTAAAAACAAACTAAAAACTACTTCCAAAAATATTCAGCTTTGATATTAATTAGTTTTTTGGGTTCATTGAGAACATGGTTGTTGTTCAATAATAAAATTAATCCTCAAAAATACAACTTGCCTAATAATTCTGCACTCCCTGTAGAAGCACTCTAAAGGAATAAAGAGCACAAATTAAATGTGAGTACGTTCACTGGTGGGCGCTGTGCTTAAACCCATCCCGCTCCGATTTGACTTTTGCGTGTGTTGTTGGTGATTTGTTTTGCAGGTAATGGATATGACTACTGGCAAATTGTAGTTTTGCGCAAAGAAAACGTTGTCAGTTTAGAGTATTGAAAAGCTCGAGCCCTCTCCCTGGGGCTAGCAAAGAGGAACACACCGGGGCCATGACTACAACGGCGCAGTACCTGCCCCACAACAATGCACTTTTGGGCTCCAGCTCCTGCAGAAGCTTGTCTTAAGCACAGATGGAGCAAACGAGACCCGCCTTTTTCTGTGAAAGGTGTTGACCTCTGCAGAGAATGCATCACACCCAGGAATTTGTTCCCTCATCTCCAAGCCAGATTTAGAATCCAGAGGCCAACAAGCAATGGAGAAGAAATAGAGAAGGCCTCGTCATGCCGTCAATTATGTAATCGCGCATGATGTGTGGCGGCCATCTTAAATTGCGGGAATATACATTAAATATTGTAATGGTGGTGATTTTCTCAGCGCATTGGCAGCGAGTAAGGAAATCAATGTAAACATAGTTATGGTAATGATTGTCTTTGCACTGTGGCGGCAGGGGGTGGAAACAGGTACCCTCATAAAACAGCCTCTAACATTTGACCTCCGTCTTTGAATGCACAGCACCAGAGAAGAACATGATTTAAATCCCTGTTAACAGAAACAGACTGGAGCCCTTGTAAACATCCAGCGCTCTGGTCAAATGGTATTATCCTAGGAATAAAGTAGTCCCTAAGCACATGTTACGTTAGCACAAGTGGAAGGATACAAGTACTGGGGCCATGCTCCAGGGGAGTGTACAACTGTGGAAAGGTGGGACAAAGAGGAAGGACTGACCACTAGCAAGCAAGGATTTTTTAAGAACACTGAAACAAACCAGTGAAAAAGCAGAGAGCCCACAAAGAAGTATATACTAAAGTATATACAAGAGGTCTCGAATGTTCAACCTAATAAAAATTGAAGGATGGCACAGTGAAAGGGCCACTATGGGGGGCAAAAGTTGCGCCCGGCTCTGCTAAAGAAATATTGCGTGACTGCCTTGCTGCCCCCGTCCGTGCACTTACAGAGTCCCGGAATTGAAAGTAATTCACAGCAGCGCTGGGAAATGAAAAAACATTATGCAGCTCCCAAAGGCAGGCACGAACCAGTGGGATTTGGAAATTAAAAATGGTAGGCGGTAGGCAGCTCCTGTTGTCCCTTTTGGACTGACTTACGTGGCCTGTGCATTTAAGAGTCGCGCGCAACACACGCTTGTGGCCGTGACAGGCCAGCTAGCAGGCAGCCTTTACCAGCGATAAGATGCGAGGTATAGAGTGAGCCAAAAGCCTTGGCAGACGGCTTCCCGACAGATCGGCTGATGCGAGAGACAGCGCCACACCCAGTCTGTATGCAGCAGCCTGGCGATGCAGTGATGGAACAAAGCAAATAAACAAAATGTAGACATGTCAAGTGCGCACACAGAGCAGGAACAGAGCAGTTACAATGCCACAGGTTGAGGAAGAACTCTCCTTAACTGCAACACGAGAGGGCAGATTCATAAGATGTGGCTTATAGATTGTTTTCCTTGGCCACAAAGACGGCATCACGTGTCATGGCATTCAGAGCGCGCCATGCCGGAAGATGAGCGCGCAGATTCCATTACCCCAGCCTTAAGGCCGCGAGCCTAGCCTTCATCCATACTGTTTAAGTGGAGGAAATGTAGTTCTGCTGCGTGCTGGAGGCGCGGGAATTAATGACTGACCAAAATTCCGTATCAGATGTAGGGAGAGCCATAGGAAGCCCATTGGGCCCTGGTGCCCCATCTTTCTGTAATTTTGCCAGCTTCGCAGCACAATGTTCTTCTAATTGGCTGAATGAGTATGAAAATAATGATACTTTGGTATCAGTCGCCAAAGCCCTTACTGGCGTTTTTAGGGCCTCAGGGAAATCACTTGACAGACTGCAAGCAGATTCAGAGCGCCGACATTCAGCATGCGATGAAAGTGAGCCGTCAGGAAGGAAACCCCAGGATTCAGTGATGTTTGCGTTGGAGCCCCTCTTGTGTCTGAATGTAAATTGGTTGATCAGTGACCAGAATTTTTTTTTGCTTTCTTTCCCTTAGTTGTGAACAGCAGTGAGTCCAATAAACCTAATTTCTTTCCTTTGTTGACTACCAACTTGCTCTCCTGTAAAGGGACCTTGCTTTTCTTAGGTTGGATTTCGCACTTAGCGAGGAAGGCTGCTTTGCAAGGGGATGCATTTTGTGATTAACTTCATGTTTCAAGATCTTCAAGGGCTCCGCCATTTTGAGTTTCTGGAATTTCTGAAGAATGTGGCTGGTGAAAAGCGTCCACTGTCTGGTGGAGGGGAAGCTTTGAACAGTGAAAGCAGCAAATAAGGGCGTTTATCCATGGCAAGGCGGACCTGCTAATTTCTTGGTCCCAGTTGAGTCTTTTTAGATTTCAGTGCACACCCCTAAACTGGTAGGCGGAGCAGCTTCCAGTTTTAATGAGCAGATGGAGAGCCTAATGTGCTGTGGTCTATGATCATAGGCAGAGCTGATCCTAGGGAAAAATTCTCAATATCTTTGAAAAGACCGATTGTGCAGAAGAAAAAGTCAAGGTAAGAAATAGACTTCCCTGCAGACCTCGTCCATCCCGGTGGAATGTCGCACCAAAGCACCCATTGAGGAGCCTGAGGCCTGTGGGATCACACTCGGTTAAGGAAAACTCTTCTATTTTACTCCGGTGGTTTGCCGCTGGTATGTTTTCAACTGGGAGATCGTACTCTATGTCCAGGTTACTAGCCTCCCGGCCTATTAATCCCCCAAACAAACTGGTATTAAAGTCACCAGTACGCAGAACATCTGCTGATGGTAGACTTACCTTGAGTTCGGTAAGGATTGAGACTAGAGTCCTGAGTTTCTCCTTTCCAGTTTTGGAGTGATTGATGTAAACATTGATAATCACAAGCGAGTGATTTCCGTAAACATGCTGTAAGCCAAGACGGATTGCTTGGGCCCACGTTACATTCAAAGAAATCTCTTCTGCCGAATGATGCAATGATGAAGAGCTATATTGACATATTTACAAGCCACTAGCGCCACCTTGTGCCGCTATAGCATCATTTTTTTACGCTAAGGCGGCATTAAGGAGGCCTTTTTCCACATGCCATATTTAAAAAGTGGCGCAGTTCTTGTCTTGCACCACTTTGTAATCCCTTGCGCCACATTATGCCTGCGCCAGGCATAATGTATGCAAGTGGGGCATTCCGACGAAGGGAGGACTGAAAAATGAGCGCAGTGAAATTTGCAAGATTTCACTGCACCATTTTTTCAGTTATTTTTAATGCCTGCTCGGAGCAGGCTTCAAAATGATTCACCCATTTTAATCAATGCGCCTCCCTGTTCTTCGCTGCACTACCCTTAAAATGTTTTGACGTTAGTGCAGCAAAGTGCCACAATAGCATAAAAAAAAAAATGCTATTGTCCTAATGACTGCTATTGTGCACCATTTTGCACATACCATGGTGTCGTTAGGTGGGGCAGGGGCGAAACAAGAAAATTGGTGCATCAGGAACAATGTGCCATTTTCTTGTAAATATACCCCATAGTCTGTTAACCCGCCCAATGGGCGGCCGTACCTGTTTGTTTTGGTGGCTGGTTTCTGAAACTCGACGTAGCTATTCTAAGGGACGGTTGTTTGAGCCCAAGTTTCCTGTAGCATGAGAATGTCAAAGCCCCTCCATTGTTATGCTGCTTCGCCGTCCTCCAATTTTTGCGTGAGGCCATGTATATTCCATGAACAAAGGCTGAGACTGGGCTTGGGATGTTTTCAAGGAGTACAATGTGCTTCACAATAAAATATCCTATTGAGGCTCTAAACATAAAGCAAGACAGAATTAACGATTTCTCACACCGACCCACAAACAACGTCTGCCCCAACAGGTTCTCACCTTTATATAGGTGCAGATTTTAAATTGTTTACGCTTGCTCCAGTCTGTGTTTTGATGCACTTCAAGCCTCAGCACTTTCTCTCTCTTTCGTCACTCATTCTGCAGAACCTGACAGTGCTGTATTTAGGATGGGTTTTCTTAATTCATTACAGAGCTGTGACTGCCAGGACAACTTCATTCTTTCTACTAAAGTTGAGTGGCTCGATGGCCAGGGAAGCACTTTACAGACCTGGGGGTATTTGCGTTGGTTGCATAAGCACAGTTGGATGTATATCTCAAGCTGTGGAGAAAGCCGAGTCTGATACAGATAGCTAGGGGCTTATTTATCAGAGGCTTGCGCTGTTGGAGCGTCATGTTTTCTGATTCTCTGGTGGTGCAAACACCTCAACTACGTCTATGAGGCCAGACAAAACCATTTTGCGTGGATTTTAATGGCCTCATAGATATGGAGTAAGACAAAGCAGCGCAAGTCACTGTGTTGCCTTACTCTGCACCAAGGAGGTGTTCAATGGGAGCTGCGGTGGGTTTTCCACACAACACCCACGGATTTTGACGCTGCCCCAGATTTACTTAATCACGTAAACCTTGGGCAGCGCCAAAGCCTTACGCCTCCCCAGGGGAGGCGTAACAAGGAGAAATATTTTTATTTCACCTTGTTTTTCCTCTTTACATGGGTGCTGCATTCTGCAGCCCACATAGGAAGAGGAAAACGCCTCTCTGGATTGTTTCTGTGCAGGAAGGTACCCCTTCCTGCACAAAAACAGTCCTGCGTGCAACACCACAGTGCAAGGGTGCCTGTGTTGGCCCTAGGTAGCTAATTGTGGCCAGCACAGTCGAAAAGGACACAAATGCACAGCATTGCATAAACACAGTGCATTCCTGCCCTTTTACATTGGAGTAGGGAAGAGCAGCAAGAAGACTTGTGGCACTGTCATACGCCAATTTCACATAAATAAGCCCATTAATATCTGCATCTTATATTCCCTGGGTTTAGAAAGTGTCAGAGTGGCACTGGGACAACTTTGAGAGATTTCAGCAACATTCGAGGCTAATGACATTCGACCACTAGTAGGTTCAGAAGTACCCTTCACAGTTGTTTATTTTGAACACCTGATAGGCTGCATAGAATATGCACCATGGGCCATATTTATGGCCTGGTTTGTGTCACTCTTACACCATGGAAGGGACGCAAACCTTAAGTGAGATTTATGAAGCCATGGCAGGCCACCTTGCGGGTGTTTCCATGGGTGCTGCATCGGTGATCCCACACATCATCCATTGATTTTGATGCATTCCCAGATTTACCAGAAGTGGTAGACCTGGGAATGTGCAAAAAAACTACACTCAAAGACATATAGACTATGCGCAAAACTAAGTTATAAAGATAAATAATCACGAAGTGTTTGCCCAAGGCGGAAAAATTAGTTCAGACATGCTAACATCAATAAAACTAAGCATTCAAGAAGAATGATACAGAAAGTCAATAGAAATATCTGAGACACAGAAATCACACGGTGACCAGATTGCCAATTCAAATTCAGTTATGTCAAAATCATTGGATGGGCATACGTCAACCCTACAGATAGCCAAATTAGGGTAATACATGTGTGGTGAGGAACATGTGGGCAAATACAAAATACAAAAATAGGACAGAAATAACTTAGAAAATAGAATAACTTGGGCTACAGGACTTTAACTAAAAAAATAAAGAAAAGAAGCATCAGCATTGTGAAGACTCTAACTTAAAAATGCCATTTCAGGGGGAAAAGGGTAAGTGAAAGAGAGGACGATCCCTCTCCAAGGCTTAACACATTCAGGGAATCTTCATCAGCAAATAATCTGGTCAGCAAGGCATCTGCAAGCATCAGAAAAGGGTCTGTTTCAAACCAAGATAAGACTGCTTCTTGTTTGATCATAAAACCGTATATCAATCCACATGAAATGCTCTGATTGGTTACCATGATCAGTTCATACTTAGAAAAGGGCATCGTCCAGTTAGGATCATTGGTTAACTTCAGGTTGCAACAGTCAGTCAATTTCCCATTTCTGTCATGAGAACATCTCATTTTCCGTGTGAATCCAATAGATTGTAACAAATGTGTACAATTTCAGTCCATGTTCCTGCATTATATCAGTTTCAAGGACAACTGTGTACCCTTCTTCCACAATTAAACAATAGAATTTTTACAAATGGGAGTTTGCTTCTCATGGAAACAAAATCTGAAATAATTCCTCATGTTATGAAAAAACAATTCAGCATGTTTACATGACAGCAAAATCCAAGTTCTGTAGGCCTCAGTCATGCTAATACAAGAAAATATAAAATGTATTTGAATAAATGCTTGTTAATAAAACACACATAATATGCAACTTATAAGTTTGACATTCAAAATATATCATCAATAAAAGTAAAACATTTCATTATAAATTGTAAAAGCTTTGTTACTGCATTACATTAGACATACCAGAGGAGTGCATTTTTCTCATTTGCACATATTTTCAAAGTCATTAATTCTTCATGAAACACAAGAAATCTAAATTAGTTTGGACTTTGGCTATTATTTTAGAGTCTCAATTACACTTCAAGTGCATGTGTGATAATGACCATGCATTGTACTTACAGCATTGTAAAGGCATGCGTTGTAATTGCATGCCTTGTTCCATCAAACATCCTGTTGGCGCTGTGAACCAGCCTCTAAGGACACATTAACTCCAGGAGCTCGGGGCACCAGCAGAGTGTAAATGAGGACCCCCAAGGCTTGGCTGTCTTCCAAGCTCACTCACCCAATGCTCTCTGCCCACCTACCCTGAGTGGCAGGACACAGAGAACTGGTCAGCATCATCAAGAGAAAGGAGTGACTGTTACATAATGAGCGCACAAGGTGTCTTACAAACATCCCCGTGAGTTAATCATTGACAACAATGATCTGTAAATTGCATGGCGGGCAGATCCGTGTCAAGGAAGTGCCCAGCACACTTGACTAGAAACAAGGGATCGAGATCCATGCTAAGAGTAAAGCGACCTTGCATTGCTGTGCAGAAGAAACTTCCAAAGCAGAGGCTACAAGTAGAGGAAAGTCCCGGATCTAAAACAAAAATGGAAAAAAGAAACAATGTTAAATGACCCTGTAATTTTGGTGCCAGAGTACATCTGTTTTAAGGGCAACCATAAAACACCATTTTAAACGCCCATTTTTGGAGTACTGGGTATAATTTTGTTTATGCATTCAACCGCCAGCCGTGTCTATTGCAATAACATTTTAGGAAGAGAAAATACCTTTTCTTTGACCAACACAAACAGCTCGCAAATGAGGAGGAGTAGGTCAGACAACTAGAAACAGGACTTGACTGGGGGTGCAAGTCATTAAGCCGACAGATGTTCTAACCAGGGGCATTGGTTGTTCAGATGCAGGAGTAGTTTTAATGTCAGCTCAAAGAGGGGATGGCACATTCCAGCCACTGGTCATATTTGCCCTAACAGAGATCACTTTCTGCTCTTTATCCCTTTCTTATATATTTCCTTGCATGCGTCTACCTGTAGTTTTGCTTTATACTGTACATCAGAAGCTTACTAATGCAGGTACCAACAGCAAACAAAACACAGAACTGACTAAACTACTCACACCTGACAAGAGGCACCTTGAAAACTGAGAGGCGATTTGTGGTGCAGAAAGCAGTGTGTGCAGTAAAGTAATAACCTCAGAGATCTCAGTAAGTCCCATGGCAGTGGACTCAATCCATTTTATTTCTTTTCATTTCTTTTAATCTTTGTAGGTTTGCTTTCCACGCCATGAATGCAAAACAACAACTACCAGAGAGCAAAGTCAATAACATAACTGATTGGCGAACATTAGGAGAACTGAATAGAGACCTTCTCTTTCCATTAATTCAGTTTCCTGGCTCGGCCGAGCTCGTCTATGGTTCTTCCTTGTCGTCTCTTATACTTGGCCTACATTACGAGTGGCCTCTTCATTTTGATGGGGCTGGTGATGGGAGTCATTGGACCAATCAGAATTATGACTTATGCTGGAACGCTGCAGATACATTTACTTTCATCTTCAGTTTCAGGATTCAGCCGAAATGTCCATGTGAAAGTCCAGAACAAAATGAGCAATTACTAGTGGAATCAGACATGTAATTCATAATATTTTAGGGGAACCAAAGGGCAAGCTCATCATAGGCTGGATTTCTTCCACAGACTGTGAAGGCATTGGGGAAGAGGCCCCCATATTGGGGGGATATAAAAAAGGGTGGCAAGATAAGAGGAAAGGGGTAAAGGAAAAGTTCTCCAGGATTCAACTCTGCGCGATTGTTAACCACTCGCAAACATCTGCTATCTGTGAAAGAAGGCAACAACGTTCTACCATTGGAGAATCAAGAGCTGAAGGCCATAGATATGATTATTGGAGCCTGCCATTTGCGTCTTAAAAAAATGGAGAACTTTTTATACATCATGGGTGTATTTAAGGATCACAAGATTTGTGTTTGAGGGGTCCTTCAGAATGGGGTGTACTCACACTGCGCCACAAATAATAAAATACAGAGGAACTTCCAAGACAATTGAAACAAGCGTCACAGCTGGACCAGCCACACATACGATTGAATGATTGTGTCCACAGCGTGGTGGTTGACTCGTCTGTCTGTGAAGCAAGAGATACTGGCTTTTCACACCCCTATTATTAGATTGGTGTTTCACAATCAGACACCTGTTGTACAAATCATCAAGATAAGGAGTTATAAAACCCCCAATCCAGAGGCACTTCACAGACGTCTGCAATAAACATTTTATTTGTTTCTCATTAGGGTTTTCTAGAAACTGTGACTTCTTGAAATCGGCACTGACACATTACACAGGGTGGCTGAAATGACAAAAGTGTTCACATACACTGAGGACTCATTATCTGGAGAGGACAGGACCACCCAGGGTCTTTACTTCTCCCCTTTCCTCCTAGGTTATGAGTTTTAATGAGTGAAGTCTTATCTATTTACAAGACCTTTTGCCAGCACCATCTGTATTTGTGATGCACTTTACAACCTTTGCTCAATGTGTCGTTGTAAAATTTTCACAGCCTGGTAAAAGCAAATATCCGTGTACGGACTGCTGGTTAGATTTATGAACCCTAGAGCTCTTTAAATATTTGCTTACATGGTTTTCATGCTCCCGTTACGTCATTTCCGGCATCACGATAGGCCACTGATCTCTGACGGTCCCTTGACAGGTTGCTACTTATTTAACCCCACGCTTCACATCTTGCTAACGGGCAGAGTAGGGTTAGTGACTCTCTCTGACCCCAGCTCAACCTGTGACAAGGTGTTTTAAAGGTGGAGTGACGAAACAGTGACGTCACTGAACTAAAGGAGGATTAGACCCAAGTAATGGAAATCCGAGGGGCGGGGTCTGAGACTGAGCATTTGTGATCTGGCACAACACAATGAGCCAGGGTCAGGTCTCTGCCCTGCACACTGACCTACCACTGCCCACACATGATGCTCTAAATAGAATTACCTGTGATTTTATACTAAAACGAAGATTTTAATCTCTTCAGTACTGGTTTGCTGGAGGTAAGACACTGCCCAGTGCAACAATTGGACCTCATCTGTGAGGTATAGCTTGAGTCCCATTGCATGATGAGTACTGGTCCACCTCATGCTTAAGGTAGCTACTACAACAGTCAAGAAAAGGATGGAAGGAACAACCCCTGACAAGCTGTAATTAGAAAAGTTCCTCCATAACCAGTTGCATTCCCTGTAGAAATCAGACTTGACACACCCAACAAGGAGTCACTAAAAGGACCTGACATCTCTGCCTGAGTACTAGTAGAAGTACTTGTTAAATAATTGCAAAAAGCAGGAAAAGTATTTCCTTTTACCCGTCCTCAATCTTGTAAAACAAGCATCCGCTGCTTCTGCCCAGGGGTTGGGTCTCCAACTGAAATACTGTATTATCTAATAAGTCAGATAAGAGGCAAACCAGAGAGCCACCTCTAACAGGTACCAAGCTTTCTGATTTTTTTGGAATATCCCATGACTAGGACTCCAATCATTGTAATCTTCTAAGTAACTCAAATTCCAACCTGCTGCACAATTGCTCTGACCCAACAAGTATTCTGCTCTCAGTCTATCTTGTGTGCTAGACAACAATACCATAACTATGTGGCAGCTCTGATAATGCATATGACCTGTCCCCCCTCACCTGAGGATCACCATCCATTTCATCAGACCTAACCTGAACCTCTCATCTGTCGCAATGAACGCCCTTCTTAATCATGGTGCTTGCACCACCTTCCTCTCGTGTGGACACACAACTCTCATTCATGAAGTTTACTTGTCACCTCTTCATCTTCCTTTTCCCTGAGATATTCTCCTCACCTTCACCCATACCTAATAGGAAATAGCCTCCTCCTATTTTGTTTTCTTACTTAATGCATTTATGCTTCCTTGACTGATGATTTAATCTCTGTCAGTATCAGCCAACTCAAGACCTTCTCCTGTACTTTAGTGCATGAAATATGTTCCTCCTCCATTCTGCCTTTATCTATTATGGTATTCCTTCAACAATTTGTGTCAAGCAAACTTCATTTTAAATTTAGTAAAACTTTCCTAATTTTGATAAAAATAATTCTATCAAGTTATGTTGTTAGACAAAAAACAATCTACTATAAACTTCTGTTTTCTAAAAGAAAACTTCTTGAGGATCGCAACTTCCTTTCAGATTATTCACTGGCAATTTTCCTTCATTCCAACATAAAGCACTGTTTTAAACTAGCGTTTTGAAATCCAATACCATGTAATTTAGTCCCATCTTAAGATGTCCACTAAATGTACGCGATAAGAATTCAAATGCACACATCAGCCATCCCAAAGTCCTTTGCGTTGCAAGAGGAGCTGCTTGGGTGGGTTGCCTTAAAGACTTAGATAAATAGCTACAATTCGATACAGTCCATTACCAAGAATGACATTTAGAAAGTCTAAATGAAATTTAAGGAATTTCTCCACTAAACACTCATCTCATTGTAAACACGGCCCCCATAGAGCCCTAAAAGAAAACTGATACATTATACCTTATTCCTTCCAAAACTTTTTCTTTTTTTGTAATACATTGTTCCCAAAAATTAGGAAGTCCCAGAAAAAATAAATCCAACTCACTTCAGCAGGAACCAAAAGAAACCCAAGTGAAGAGGCCCTATCAGCCAAAACTGTTCTTGGGTTGTATGTTTTCCGTCCGGTTCAGAGGGGACCTGGTTTGGCAGTTCTGGCTCGACTGTTCCTATTGCAGAAGGATCAAGGATGAGTTGCCTATGGCTGTGTCTAATTTGAGGTGGCATGCTGGGCAAAAGAATGATGGGATGGAATTGAACAAAGGCAATTGCCAGCAGTTAGGCTTATTGCAAGCATTCCTCCCATAGCCTTTTGTGTGTTCAATGCACCTCCCATTCTGCACTGCTGAAAGTCCAGCTCTAAGATCTCTGTCAGCTAGAAATGGACCATAATTGGATCTGGGAGCAGCAGGTAAGCAGCTGCTGAGAGGCAGCAACCGTGCCATGCTCACAGACCAAAGTGGCAGTGGTAGTGTTCCTGATATAGCTGAGGTTATCTTTGTTAGTCCCTTTATTTCTCTCCCTAACTAAGCCCTTCAAGTGGCTGATGATTTTCATTTTTGTTAAGATGCAAAGTTTTAAAAGTTTGGTTTTGAATCTTCACATACAAATCTAATCTGAAGTCTGGGATAGTGTTAACACAAAGTTTACAAGGTGATGCTAGAAGGAAAATGGGCTCCCTCAACCCAAGGTTAGATAGTGAAAAACACCCATAATGGGGCTTAAAGTGAACTTTTCACAACCCAATGCTCCAGTCTCTCCTGCATGAATGTGACAGTTACTTACCAGTAATCTTCATCACTCAGACTATGGTGCCTCTTCCAAGTACTATTTAGTTTGAGGGGGTCCACTTCCTGCCAGGCACTAGGTGACCTAGATAAAAAAATAAATGAGGGGGGTCATTACGACCCAGGCAGTCAGTGATAATATGGCGGTAAGCACTGCCAACAGGCTGGTGTTGCTTACTGCCATATTATGACATTGGCGGGTTGGCTGAAGTCAACCCGTCAATGTACCACTCTGACCGCCACAGCGGTAACGACCTCTGGGCTGGAGATATCCATCTCCAGCCTGGCGGGCGTCACTGTTCCGGCTGCGGGATTATGACCTCTCCTACCGCCATGGTTTTTGTGGCTTTCTTAACGCCATGAAAACCATGTCGGTAGGCACTATCAGTGACAGGGAATTCCTTCCCTGTCACTGATAGGGGACTCCCCGCTTCCCCTCCAGTTAGTCACCCCCGTAGGACGCTGGCCTGGCTTATAGTGGGTACCTGATGGTACTTACACCTTATGCCAGGTCCAGTTGTCCTTTATTAGTAGCTTAGTAGTGTTCTAGCAACTTAGGCAGATAGAAGTAGCTATAGCAGAGCAGCTTAGGATGAACTAGGAGACATGCAATGCTCTTACTATATCACTTATATCATATAGGTAATCTATCATAAGAATCACAATACTCAGGGTTACTAAAAATAAAGGTACTTTATTTTAGTGACAATGTGCCAAAAATATCTCAGAGGATATGCTTCCTTAGGAGGTAAAATACACAAAATATACACACAAACCAAAATCAGGTAAGTAAAACAGTAAGAAAGTAGTGCAAACACTGTAGAATACAATAGGATGCAATAGACCTAGGGGCAACACAAACCATATACTAAGATAGTGGAATGCGAACCACGTAGGGAGTCCAGGCCTAGTGTAGTGTGTAAAGGTCGCTGGGAGTGTAAGAAAACACTAAGGGTGTCCAAGATGCCCCACCAGAGACCCTGAAAAGTAGGAGTAAAGTGCTACTACTTCCCCAGAAACACACTAAACTCGTGATAGAGGATTCTGCAAAGACCACAACAGACTGCAAAGCACTGAAGACGGATTCCTGGACCTGAGGGCCTGTAAAGGAAGGGGACCAAGTCCAAGAGTCGTGAAAGTGTCCAGGGGGGTCAGGAGCCCACTAAACCCCGGATGAAGGTGCAAAATGGCTGCCTCTGGGTGGAAGAAGCTGAAGATTCTGCAACAATGAAAGGGGCTAGGAACTTCTCCTTCGTGCAGAAGATGTCCCACGGAGTGCTGGAAGATGCAGAGTTGTTTCTTTGGAGAAAGACTGCAAACAAGCCTTGCTAGCTGCAAAGGTCACATTTGAAGAAAAAGGGTGCTGCCTGGGCCCAGGAAGGACCAGGATGTCGCCACTTGGGAGAGGAGACAGAGGGGAGCCCTCAGCAATACGGAGAGCCCATGCACAAGAAGGCAGCACCTGCAGTAGTCCTTGAACATGGGTTCAAGATGTCTGAACATGGCGGTCGTCTCAATACTGCAAAAGAGGGTCCCACGAAGCCAGAGATCAACTCAGGGAGCTGAGCATCGCAAGACAGAGTGCTGGGGACCTGGGCTAGGTTCTGCACGAAGGATTCCTTGGAAATGTGCACATAAGCCCTAGCAGCTGCAGTTCACGCAGTACACAGAATTACTGTCTGGAGAGGGGAGGCAACGACTTACCTCCTCCAAATGTGGACAGATGGACCACTGGACAGTCTGGGATACTTGGGTCCACCACTGTGTTCCGGGGGCCACGCTCGTCTTGATGAGAGGGGACCCAGAGGACCAGTGAAGATGAAGTTTGGTGCCTGCTGAAGCAGGGGGAAGACTCTGTCAACCCACAGGAGATTTCTTCGTGGCTTCCAGTGCAGGATGAAGGCAGGCAGCCCCCAAAGCATGCACCACCAGGAAACAGTCGAGAAAGCGGCAGGATTAGGCACTACAATGTCGCTGGTAGTCTTCTTGCTACTTTGTTGCAGTTTTGCAGGCGTCCTAGAGCAGTCAGCGGTTGATCCTTGGCAGAAGTCGAAGAGAGAGGTGCAGAGGAACTCTGGTGAATTCTTGCAAGTCGTTATCTGAGGAATAGCCCACAGGAGAGACCCTAAATAGCCCTCAGATGAGGATTGGCCACCTAGTCAGGTAAGCACCTATCAGGAGGGGTCTGTGACGTCACCTGCTGGCACTGGCCACTCAGAGGCCTCCAGAGTGCCCTCACACCTCTGGATCCAAGATGGTAGAGGTCTGGGACACATAAGAGGAGCTCTAGGCACCACCCCTGGGGTGGTGATGGACATGGGAGTGGTCACTCCCCTTTCCTTTGTCCAGTTTCGTGCAAGAGCAGGGGCTGGGGGATCCCTGAACCAGTGTAGACTGGCTTATGCAAGGAGGGCACCATCTGTGCCCTTCAAAGCATTTCCAGAGGCCTGGGGAGGCTACTCCTCCCGGCCCTTAACACCTATTTCCAAAGGGAGAGGGTGTAACACCCTCTCCCAGAGGAAATTCTTTGTTCTGTGGGTTGGCAGCAGCGGTAACTGCAGAGAAAACCCCAGAGAGCTGGTTTGGCAGTACCCGGGGTCCATAGCGGAGCCCCGGGGATGCATGGGATTTGCACCCCAATACCAGATATGGCATGGGGTGACAATTCCATGATCTTAGACATGTTACATGGCCATATTCTGACTTACCATTGTGAAGCTACACATAGGTATTGACCTATATGTAGTGCACTCGTGTAATGGTGTCCCCGCACTCACAAAGTCCGGGGAGATGGCCTGAAATATGTGGGGGCACCTTTGCTAGTGCAAGGGTGCCCTCACACTTAGTAACTTTGCACCTAACCTTCACTAAGTGAGGGTTGGACATATAGATGACTTATAAGTTACTTAAGTGCAGTGAAAAATGGCTGTGAAATAATGTGTGCGTTATTTCACTCAGGTTGCAGTGGCAGCCAGTGTAAAGATTTGTGTGAGCTCCCTATGGATGGCAAAAGAAATGCTGCAGCCCATAGGTATCTCCTGGAAACCCAATACCCTGGGTACCTAAGTTCCATATACTTGGGAATTATAAGGGTGTTCCAGTGTGCCAATTGAAATTGGAAAAAGTGGTTACTAGCCTACAGTGACCAACTTAAAGGCAGAGAGAGCATAAGCACTGAGGTTCTGATTAGCAGAACCTCAGTGACACAGTTAAGCACTACACAGGCATACACATTTAGGCCACAAACTATGAGCACTGGGGTCCTGGCTAGCAGTATCCCAGTGTGACAGGCAAAACACACTGACAAATAGGGTTTTCACTATGAGCACTGGGGCCCTGGCTAGCAGGATCCCAGTGAGACAGTAAAAACACCCTGACATATACTCACAAACAGACCAAAAGTGGGGGTAACAATGATAGAAAGAGGCTACCTTTTCACACCCTCAAACCCACCCCCACCACACCCCACCTACCTCTCCAAAGCCCCCTAGACTCACGCCCACCGTCACACTCACACCCATGCATACGCACAACCATTCCCACATGCATCGATGCATGCATACATCCATGCACACACACATCCGCACACAATTTCATACATACACGCAGACACAAATTCACATAACACAACATCCACGCACACACACCTCCATACATGCACACACTCATTCAACACGCAACACACGCCCGCATCCACGCACACACATTCACACATACTCCCACACACACACACAACACCCCCACCCCCTCTCCTGTTGGAGACCTGACTTACCTGGGTCAGGGGGTCCTCTGGTAGGAGACGGGATGGGGCGCTGCTGCCACAAGCAGCGTCCGCCAGCAGAACACCGCAAGGCCATATGTTGGGTCATAATACGTCTGGCAGCGGTCTACTGGCGTGGCGCTTCTGGTGGCAGCAGTGCCACCTTACCACCATCTGCATGCATGGCCACAACCGGATTTCTGCCATTCTTCTGGTGGAAATCTGTCTGTGGTCGTAATATGGCGGGCGGCTAGAAGCCACGGCGACAGTCTTTCGTGGCCGTCGCCGCGGCGGTAGCCGTTTTTTACCACCAAAGTTAAAATGAGGGCCTATGTCATTCCTCCACTAGGTTCCTCCTCACCTGAAGGAGCTACAAAGGGGATGCACTCCCATACACCAGCCTGTCAACAAACACCAAGGACTGGAAATTGATGTCTGAGAGCAAGGGGAGGGAGTAATGGAACAAGAAAGGGAAATCTGATTAATAGATATTATGTGTAAGTAAGTGATGCATTACCTCCTCAACAATTTGTAGTCCTAGTTATTACTTTATTTGAGGCTATACCACAGCAGTAGCACCCCATCGGATCCCCACAAGGGACACATAAACCCCAGTTAATGCAACATATCTAATTTATTAACAAACAAAGCACTCCAGGGGTAACCACAGACATCGGACCTCTGGCCACCGAAAAACAACTCACAAGTTAGGGGCCTGGTGGACAAGGATCCCAACATCCAAAGGTACCTGCTTGAAGTTATGGTCACCAAGAAGAAAACCTTCAGAGTCAAAAACGTAAGCAACACCTTAGCCTGAGGCTCAAAAAGAGACCTCTGCCAAGCCTGGAGCAACAGGAGCAAACTGTAAGCAGCAGTAACCAGCTGTAGACACTGGCATTCAAGCAAAATCCTTTCAATGGACGACTACCCAGAACTTCCAGGGAGTAAAGGCATCCCCATGTGGTCTTTGTAGCGTCTTCCCCAGCCTGGATACCCGGCAAGGACTATGCCACACATCGAGTTGTCAATCACACACCTTTATTCCTCTGCGCATACCTGTGAACTCCAAACTTCTAAACCAAGCTTACATTACATCCTATTCTAGCAATTACGTCACGCTGATGCAGAGTCCACTGGGAGCCAGAAAAGGTTCCATTCTAAATCATGCAAGACACTACATCTCCCCCTCTGTTAAATGAAAAATTACACTTTTTATAAAAAATGTATTGTAGATATACATATATTTATATATATATATATATATATATATATATATATATATATATATATATATAAAGAATACGTACAACTATATAAATCAGTCTTCTTGGTGCTTTGATCATCCAACCCAATCTGGTTACCGGAAGCCGTAAACTGCCATCTTCAGTATCAAAGATTGTTAAAGATGGTAAAGAATCAGCACCAGTCAGTGAGTCTTTAGAGTCAGTCTTTTTTCACCATTTTGAGTTGAAGACCTGGAGTGGGAAGAGTCTCTGGTAATAGACTTACCAGGGTGCTGGGCAGTCACCATGTGTCCCTTGGTAGACACTACTTGGAAATGTTCAGCATCATAAGGAGCATCAGATTTTCTTTTGCGCATTGGTCAAGCGATCACCAAATCTCATTTTCTAAACAAGATGTTTTTTGCATTTCACCTCTCATCTGTATAAGCATTCGATTTCTGTTTGTTAACCAAATCCTTCATACGAATCATGTTTTAACTTTTGTCTCCCTGGGTGGTCCATTGAGATAACTTGGTTGAGATTGTTCTCCCGAACACCAGTCACAGGACTCTCACCTGTGGTCAAGTGAGGTGTCGAACGATAAGCTCCTAAGTAGAATTCAAGACTGTTTTCAAATGGAGCTTCTCAAAAGTTGCATGCTGGACTGCTTTTTTCAGTGTACTCATAAAACGCTTATCAAATCCATTGGCCAGAGGCCATAAAGGTGTGACCTTTTGATGGTTTATGTTCAGATACTCCAGAAATTCTTCAAATTCTTTACTGTTGAAGGGTGGCCATTGTCAGACTTTACAATGGCTGGTATTCTCCATGTCTCAAAAATGTCATCAAGTTTTTCAATTACCTGTTCATGAGTTGTGGATGAGAGATCTTCAACCAAAGGAAAACATGAGCATTCATCTATATTGACCATTAGATGATGTCTATTATTAAGTGGACCAAAGAAATCAATGGCTATTCTCTCCCAGGAATGTTTAGGGAGTTCTCACATGTTTAGAACATGTTGAGTAACATTGGTTGACAGGCTATTGCATTTGTGACAGGTTTTGAGTAACTTTTCAACTCTTTCATCCAGGTTTGGAAACCAAACTCAGTCTCAGAGAGCTCTATTTGTGGCAACAATACTATGATTTCCCTTGTGAGCCACTTCAATCACTTTCACTCACAGACTCTCCGAAATCAGGATTCTCGATCCTCGTAGTATAATTCCTGTTTGAGTTATGGATAATTAATCTTTGACATTTTTGTACTTTTGATATTCACCATCATTTTTCAGAGGTTGAGTGTGTTTGTTCCACGACTGGTGTGTAATTATATCTATTAACTTTAGCAGGTCAGTATCATGTCTCATGGCAGTGACAATCTGGGCTAATGATACAGCAGCTGGTGTACTTGACTTGACAATGAAATTAATGTAGGCCTCAGCTGTCTTGGGTAGAGTTCCATGACCTTGTATAGGCACTCTCAAAAAGTAGTCATCATGATTCTGATACTTTCGTGGATGATGCACAATTGTATAATCATACTCTTGTAATCGTAGTCCCCATCGTTCAATGCGAGGAGGCATCTTAGCCCTTGAATTGCCAAAGATGGTCAACAAATCTTGATGTTCAATTTCTAGCATAAAAAGTTTTCCATACAGGAACACATGGAAATGTTCACAAGCACATACCAAAGCCAAACGTTCCTTCTCAGGTTGTGAGTAAGCACATTCTTTTGGGGAAAAACTTCAACTAGTATAGGCCACAATATGCCATCAAATGTTTGGGCGTCCACAGTGCTGTGCAAGAATAGCACCTAACCTGACTGGGCTAGCTTCAACCACAACCTCTGTATGAAGCTTTGGATTAAAGTGGGTCAATTCTGTAGCATTTTCAATGGCATGTTTGATTTTCTTGAAGCTTTTCCCACATTCATGTGACCACTGAAAATAAACATTTTTCTTTGTCAACTATAGTAGTGCAGCACTAAATGAGGCAAAATCTTGTATGTATCTTGAACAGTAATTGGTCACGGCAAGAAAAGAGCACACCATTGAAACATCTTGTGGGGGGGTCAGCATTCGACAAAACTTGTACTTTTGCAGAGTCAGGTGTCATACTACCAGCAGAAAAGATATGTCTAAAGAATTTCAGTTTTGTCCTGTTGAACTCCCACTTCTCTGCATTTAAAGTCAAACCTGCATCACTCGGTAATTGAAATATTTGTGTGAAAGCTCTATTGTGCTCCTTCTGTATAGCTCCAAAAACTAATATGCTATTACTGAATGCATTCACAACCGGCTCTATGACATGTCAAATGACATCCTGGAAAAGTTCTTCAGCCGATGATACACCAAAACTGAGTCTCTTATATCTGAACAAGCTAATATGTGTAAAAAAAGGTTGAAAGGTACCTGCAGCTTTCTTCAAGTTCCAACTGATGATAACCTTCATTTAAATCAAGTTGAGAAAAGACCTTGGCGCCATTTAATTGCATTGTCATGTCGGCAGTGTGCGGGCCTGGATATTGTTCTCACTCAATGCTTTGTTTGCCTGACGTATGTCAAGGCATATGCGTACAGCTCCTTCACTGAACTTTTTGGACACAACTACTATGGGAGAAACTCAAGGAGATGGACTAGTAAAACGCTCAATAATATCATGCTTAAGTAACAATTTGTTATGCCATTAATTGTGTTTGACCAATGACTTTGTGTTTCACCAGTGCGCATATTAGTTGTTCAATGTTCACCAGGAGCACATTACATTCTGTATTCAGTTTAGCTGCCTATTGGCTTTAACGTGGCATTATACATTACATTTGGTACTTAGGTTAGCTGCCTATTGGCATTAACATGGCATTAGACATTACATTCTGTATTCAGTTTAGCTGCCTATTGGCTTTAACGTGGCATTAGACATTACATTTGGTATTTAGGTTAGCTGCCTATTGGCTTTAACGTAGAGTTAGACATTGTAGTTGAGACAGTGCAGATGAGCTGTGTTTTTCCACCTGGCAGACCAAGCTGTGTTTTTCAAATTGAATTCACACGAACCCTAACGTGATAAGAGAGCGTATATTTTGTGTTTTCCTTTCTACTCAGCCCTGGGAAGAGGAGAGGCTTAGGAGATCTGACCAATCTCCAATGGCTTGTTTAGTTCCCAACTCTGAGAGGAAGGGGCCAGGCTTTTTAACGGTGTCCCTGGGCATCAGCAAGGGGACATTTTCCAGGACTTCAGTCAGGAGCGGACGTCAGCTGCCTGGCCTCCCGTTTGGGTGGAAAATATCTTTCTCGCAGTTGAACAGTAGTCATCAACTTGCTGGCATGAGAAAGATGACAAGCAGTGATAGGCCCTACGGTGATGAAATTTTGACTTTTATTCTTTGCTTTAAAGTTATGCTATAATATAATCACATGTATTTGCTGTGTACATTGCAACTGAGAAGTACTTTGATATATTTTGCTTTCATTGCTGCAACTACTTTTAAACGTGTGCTTCCAACCTACTAATCTCGTCTCTCAGGAACCTCGTGGTGAAGTAATAATAATAAGTGTCTTCTTTAAACTAAGAAGTACATTCCAGAGAAGTTTTGTCAGCTCGGTCAGGAGATAAGAGAAGGAAAGCAAAACACCATTCAAGTTTTTTTTCCTGTAAATGAAAAGCAAGTCGTCTATGTCTCTGAGCAACAGGACAGATATCTTCATTAATACGCAGCTTTACTTTCATAGTCTTTAATGTTCCTAAACCATGAAACAACAAACCGAATTGATTTACTATTTTGTGTTGAGCATTCATATTGTAATTCACAGAAATCAGTCCAACGTCAGCAGCCTTGTTGAAACTGAGCAAAGAGACACTTGCTGTTGTACCTTGAAGCACATGGATTGGTGCTTGTACCTTCGTTTTCTTATGTTTCACTGTGCTATAAATAAACCTTGACTCTTCATGGGCATTGATGCAGCCCAAGTATATACTTTGGTCTTCAACAACGTAAGCCGCATTAATCAACACAATTAATTGTATTTCTTTTCAGGCATTATGGCCCTCATTACAAACTTGGCGGGCGGCAACCGCCGGACGGCCGCCAATGCAGCCACACTCCTGCGGGGTCTATTATGAGATCCCCGCTGGGCCGGCGGGCGGAAACCTTGTTTCCGCCCGCCGGCCCAGCGGGGATCTCGGCCGCAACAGGGGAGACGGCTCCAAATGGAGCTGGCGGTGTTGCGGCTGTGCGACGGGTGCAGTTGCATCCGTCGTGCTTTTCACTGTCTGCACAGCAGATAGTGAAAAGCTCCATGGGGCCGTGGCAGGAGGCCCCCTATATGTATCGATGCACCACTGTCGATAATGAGGGGTATAGGAAATCCATTTATTTTCAATGTAATCTTTGGGACAAAGTTTGTATAGGTTTGCTGCTGTTTGCCTTTCTTTGACTGACATTTTTCTTCACATGCGACCAGTTTGACATGTGCATGTTTTATTGAGGTAAACATCAACAAGGCACAATCTCTTTCTTCACCTTCACTTATTATTGAGGTGGAAAAAGTGTTTGACGATGATTTAGATGACGATCGGCCTCGTTTAGTATCTATTTGCCTAAGCTGATTTCACCGCTTGGCCTTATTGGCATGCATTAAACGTTGCTTATGGAACGTTCTGACAACCATTTTGTCTTCACACTTTGACACACTTAACTTTTTCCTTTTGCTTTACACTTCATCACAAAATGGTTCTCTTTCCCACGGCCTTTACATATTTACCTATCTGTCCAATGATGGGACACTTTCCTTTGTGTGGAAACAAAAATCCGCTCTGAAAAACAGCTTCTTCTTACGTGTAGACATCACTTTGGCCCTCATTCTGACCTTGGCGGGCGGCGGAGGCCGCCCGCCAAAGTCCCGCCGTCAGATTACCGTTCCGCGGTCGAAAGACCGCGGCGGTAATTCTGACTTTCCCGCTGGGCTGGCGGGCGGTCGCCTTCAGACCGCCCGCCAGCCCAGCGGGAAAGAGGCTTCCACGATGAAGCCGGCTCGGAATCGAGCCGGCGGAGTGGAAGCTGTGCGACGGGTGCAGTTGCGCAGCAGACAGTGAAATACATGTAGGGGCCCTCTTACGGGGGCCCCTGCAATGCCCATGCCAGTGGCATGGGCACTGCAGGGGCCCCCAGGGGCCCCGCGACCCCCCCTACCGCCATCCGGATCCCGGCGGTCCGACCGCCGGGATCTGGATGGCGGTAGGGGGGGTCGGAATCCCCGCGGCGGTGCAGCAAGCTGCGCCGCCGCGGAGGATTCAATGGGGCGGCGGTACACTGGCGGGACCCCGCCAGTGGTGCCGGTCCGACCGCGGCTTTACCGCCGCGGTCGGAATCCCCATTGGAGCACCGCCGGCCTGTCGGCGGTGCTCCCGCGGTCCTCCGCCCTGGCGGTCAAAGACCGCCAGGGTCAGAATGACCACCTTTGTGTCCTTCAGTCTTTTGCTTCGGATTACTTTTGACACTCAAGACTGACTCTCTCTGGGCACCTTCTTCCTCCATTTCAGCAGCTTGTTTCTCAGCACATTCCTCAGCTCTGGTAGCAATCAACACTTGTTCCAGACTAAGAGTTTCTCTGAACATTCACCGTCTGAATGAATCGGACAAGCATCCTTCAATAACTCTAAGACGCATTGCATCTTCAATTGTTAAATTAATTGAACTTACAGTGTTTAATGAGTGTGTCAAGTCTTTGCCCGAATTCATCAATTGTTTCATCAACTCGTTGACGTTCTTGACTGAAAACATATCGTTCATAATCAATGTTTGGTACTGGATTGAACTTGAGATTCAACGCATTCGTAATCTGACGGTATGTGATTTCTTCATCAGTTCTCAGAATTTTCTTTATGACTTTCACACCATCACCAGCAAGAATTTTGTGATATTTGATAATCTTTCTATGAGTCTCTTCAAGCGCGTCAATGAAATCTTCACATGTCTCTACCCAGGCAGTCCATCTATTGCCGATATTTTGCTTTTTGGCATATCAAAAGGTGGTGAAGGTTTCAGGAAGGCAGCAGCATTATAACTGTTCCTGGGAGTGGCTGACACTGAGGGTGGAGCTCTATCAGATGTTGTTGGCTGTCCCTGAAAATGTGCATCATCCCTGAGGCCTAACAATGGTTCAGCCTCTGGGTAATCTAGGACAGTCTTTGGAGTTTTGACTTTCTGCTTGGTCTCCATTGGAGCCTTGTCACTCGTGAAGACCTCTGGAGTTGTTTGGAGCCACCACCTGGCAGTTTTGGTGGTGTGCTGTTTCAGATATTAGACTTTTCAGTAAGTACAACTCCAGTGATTCTTCTTGGGTCTCCCTGCTTGATGCTGAGGTCCTAATGCTCCACTTATTAAGACTCAGGTAAGAGTAATAGCTATATGCTTCCTTTTTATTTATTATGTTAGCCAGCACTATTATTCACAATAATATAGAGCAACTTATGGATGACTTTGAACACACTTTATAAATCTGACTGTATTAGCCTTCAGAGTTAATGCTCCGTACAATGTGCAACTTTGTTTTCCCTGGCAGTGAGTACTTTTTATATGATCTTGGTCATAGCTTCTCGACCAACGATGCATAAACTTCTTAGTGAAGCTTTTTCTTTTCATTGACACTCTTCACACTGGTGGGAGCTGCACTTTGACTCCACATATGCCAACCGTGGACCCTGCACTTCGACAAAGGCACATGTGGTACACACGAGCAGTTTGCATGGGCCACAGCAAACTCTCCAAGAGACCACTTTCTTCTTCATGTTACCTTTCCCCGATGTTGTCACCAGTTGTAGAGTCTTCCCCAGGCTGAGTACCCGCCAATGACTATGCCATACACAGAGCTGTCAATCACCCGTCTTTATTCCTTTGTGTGTACCCATGACCTCCAACATTCTAAACCAAGCTTTCATTACATTGTATTCTAGGAATTACACCACACTAATCCTGAATCTGCTGTGAGCCAAAACAGTACTGACAGCCATATTAGCATCCCAGTGCAAATGGAAAAGTTGACACTGCCAGGCCCAATTTGAAACCATTTTGCCGTACATGGGCATACTGCACTGTTTTTTAAATTGTTTGCGAAGTGATTTGGCGAAAGCCCTATATAAATATTTTTCATTTCAATAAGTAACTTCACATTTTATGTATTGAATCAACTTTCTGCTCCTAAATCTTGCAATAATTGCCAGTGTTGAAAGCATTTCCTCAAACTGTACATCATCCTTCATGCAGTTTTTTTTCTTATTAAAAAGTTGATTGTCAGATTAGACACAAGGAAGTTAGATTTCTTTACTGCTACCGCCCAATACTTGTCAAATATTGGAACTGAGTTCTTCACAAGGTCGTTCTTGTCCCTGCATGTGACCTGTACGAGGTGGTGTTGTTTCCGACCTTCCACCGGCAGCTCTTCTGTATCAGTACTTACACACATAGAGAGTGAGATTACTTATCACAAATTGTATGTGACTGTAAGCTGCAGAAATATTTATGGGTTAATAATCAGGGCCCAATGGCAACTGAAAAATGTTGTTGCTTGGTTTGAGTCACCTGCTTTTGTCAGAAGAGTTTTTATGTGGCAAGGCATTGATAACGCCAATTCAAGTGAAAGCCTAAAGATTCCAAAAGATCACTTAAGCAGGATGTTTAACCACACTTGTAAGATAACAAGCAGAAAACAATAAAAAGGAGGGTAACTTAACTGTGCACTAAATGCAGAGAAAACACATAGAAAACAAAAAAATTGAAACAAATCATCATGGGGAGAGTCCTAACAGCCAGAGTTGCTTTTGGAACTGGGGAACCAAGTTCGAGTTGCGGTGTTGAGCCAACATCCCTAAATCCGGGGCACATCACTTAGGCTCTCATTACAAACCTGGCGGTTGGTGATAAAGTGGCGGTAATACCGCCAACAGCGTGGCGGTAATTACTGTCAAATTATGACCATGGCGGTGATATCTCTGAAAGACAGCCAATGTAAGACACCGACCGCCATGGCGGAAACAACAGCCTCCACGGCGGTAGCCGCCTACAGCCAGACGGAAGACAAAGTTTCGCCCACCATATTATGACATAGCAAACCGCCACCTTTTCTGGGGAGGTACCAACGCCATCAAAAGCCTGGCAGAAACAGAGCACAGAAGTGAAAGGACTCACCATTGGAGACACAGGGAAGAACCACGCCACCATGGAACGCGAACTGCATGATCTTCTACGTCATGCTCCACCACGAACACCAACACCGGTGAAGACGACGACAGTGAGTACAGCCGCCTAGCACACAAGGTGGGGAGAGGAAAACGACAGTGACACAAACACGCACAACACACACCCCACACACACACATGCCATACACACAGCCAGCTGCACAAGAAAACAATTTGTCCTCGATAATTGGCTGAATAATGCAAGGACAACAGGAATTGACTAAAGTGATTGTAATAAGATCAACATCAAAAATAATAAATCGACGTGGCAATGCAACAGATATGTACAAATGTACAAAAAAGGGACACTCCCCAGTCCACAGTTCACAGGGGCCACATGGCCACAGGGCAAAGTCCAAGGCCCCACTCGATCTCTGCACCAATACGGAGAGAACACTGCAGGGGCATTAGTTGGCAAAAGGCAGGCACCTAAGGGGGAGGGGAGGGGCACCTCAACCGGATGCGGAAACAAGACCACTGCTTCTGGAAGGGGCAACATGCCCATTGCTTTGTCCTGGGGAGTGCAAGGCCACAGTCTCTCAAGTGGGTGACTTACCCACTGGTTCTGGAGGGGGCTACATGCCCATTGCTTGGTCCTGGGGAGTGCAAGGCCACAATCTCTGAAGTGGGTGTCTTTTCCACTCATTCTGGAGGTGGCAACATGCCCTGTGCTTGGTCCTGGGGAGTGCAAGGCCACAGTTTCTCAAGTGTGTGGCTTGCCCACTGGTTCTGGAGGGGGAAACATGACCATTGCTTTGTCCTGGGGAGTGCAAGGCCACGGTCTCTCAAGTGGGTGACTTGCCCACTGGTTCTGGAGGGGGCAACATGCCCATTGCTTGGTCATGGGGAGTGCAAGGCCTCAGTCTCTGGAGTGGGTGTCTATCCTACTGGTTCTGGAGGGGGCAACATGCCCTGTGCTTGGTCCTGGGGAGTGCAAGGCCACAGTCTCTCAAGTGGGTGACTTGTCAACTGGTTCTGGAGGGGGCAACATGCCCATTGCTTAGTCCTGGAGAGTGGAAGGCCACAGTCTCTCAAGTGGGTGTCCTTCCCACTGCTTCTGGAGGGGGCAACATGCCCCTTGCTTTGTCCTGGGGAGTGCAAGGCCACAGTCTCTCGAATGTGTGACTTGTCCACTATTCTGGAGGGGGCAACATGCCCTGTGCTTGGTCCTGGGGAGTGCAAGGCCACAGTCTCTCGAGTGGGAGTCTTGCCCACTGGATCTGGTGGTGGCAGGCCGCACAGCAGCCCATGGAGGCTGGATCATATGGCGTCCGCCGGTGGAGACGGCTGCACTGTGGTGGTGGTTGTGGGAGGCTCCTGCTCAACCCCTGCACCCTCAGATGGCTGCACTGTGGTGGCGGTCGTGGGAGGCTCCTGCTCAGCCCCTTCACCTTCTGATGGCTGCACTGTAGTGGTGGTTGGAGAGGCTCCTGCTCAGCCCCTGCACCCTCCGATGGCTGCACTGTAGTGGTGGTTGGGGGAGGCTCCTGCTCAACCTGTGCACCCTTCGATGGCTGCACTGTGGTGGTGGTCGGGCGAGGCTCCTGCTCAGCCCCTGCACCCTCCGATGGCTGCACTGTGGTGGTGGTTGGGGGAGGCTCCTGCTCAGCCCCTGCATTCTCTGATGGCTGCACAACCACGGCTGGCAGTGGGGGGCTCTGTGACAGCTGCTGGAGCTGGCTCCTTCCCCTTCTTGCTGGCTGGTGCAGGCTCCTTCCCCTTCTTGCTGGCTGGCGCAGGCTCCTTCCCCTCAGTATTTTTGGCCTGGAATCCTTTCCACCACGAGTAGGTGCTGCTGAAACTGGGCAGGTGAACTGTTTGACTGAGGTGATTGGCTGGGTCCTTGATACCCTGGCCATGCGTGCAGGACGGGGGTGTAGGGAAGAGGTCAATCGTGGAAAGGAAAGGCTTTTTAGGGACATTGGGGCAGGAAGAGGGAGAAGTAATGGGAGTGGAGGATGAGGGAGTGGTTGTTGGAGGTGTTTGTCTGCTGGATGTGGGTAAAGGTGCATGGGTGGTATGCTGTTGTGAGGTGGATGGCTAATGGATGTCTGAGTGCTTGCGTTTGTGTACTCTAGGAGGGGGGACAGACAAGGTGGGAGAGGACACAGGGGACGTGTGCATGGATGTTGTGGAGGTGTCTGTCAGTGAAGTGTGTGTTCTGCTTGGTGTGGTGATGATGCTGGTAGTGGATGATGATGTAGTGCATGCAGGTGTGAGTGTGGACGTAACTGGCTGGGAGGTGGAGAAGGACGAGAAGGGGGAGACAGTGGAAACAGTGAATGTTGTTGTCTCTGCAACTGAATGGTGTTTGTGTGAGTGCCTGTGGGATGAAGAGTGGTGCTTGTGTTTGCCTGTGACACTCTTGGTTGTTGTCTTCTGTGCATGCTCTCTGGCTGCTTGGGATGGGTTGGGGTTGAGGAGAATGGGACTGGGAAGTGGAAGTTGGAGGGGTGACGGTAGAAACAGGGTCAATGGCTGTCATCAGAGAGGAGGCCAGAGCCTCTGTTGGGCCGCCAATCCACTGTGAATGCCCTCCAGCAATGTATTAGATTGCTGCATCTGGGCTCCCAGCCCCTGGATGGCATTCACAATGGTTGATTGCCCTACAGAGATGGATCTCAGGAGGTCAATTGCCTCCTCACTCAGGGCAGTAGGGCTCACTGGGGCAGGGCCCTAGGTGCCTGGGGCGAAGGAGATGCCCACCCTCACAGAAGTGTCCGCCACCACCAGGGAGCCCCCATCGGAGGAGGTATCAGAGTCTGTGTTGTCCCCTCCAGTCTCCATTGTGGTGCTCCCCTCGCCCTCCGTCCCACTGGTGCCCTCAGCGTCGGTGGACTCTGCCTCCTGGGTCCTGTGGGATGCTGCTCCCTCTGTGGCCGTTGCCTCTGCTCTTCTGCCAGATGATGCTAATGCACATAAGGACAGGATGACAAAACAAGAAAGGGGGGAGAGGGACAAAGGATACCCTGGGTCAATGACTGCACCAACACCACTGTTAGCGTACACAGCACCCTCACACACAGAGAACAGGCCTACGCACTATGCATTAAACTACCAGTGATATTGCTAGCCACCAAGGCATGAGGAGGAGCACACACCGCCAACTGCAGCACATCTGGGACCCACGCAGCCCTGACCATTAGTGGATGATAACAAGCTAGGTAGGCAGTATTCCCCTTCAGACCCTTAGCCACCAGAGGACCCATGCTGCTATGTCTGGCCTGGCCTAGGGGCACCCACTGACACACACCCACCACCCGGATACCACCCCTCCAACCGATTCCTTCAATGATGGCCACTGTACTCACCCCCTTGTGGCTGCTGTGATGCCCTCAAGCACCCATCCAGCTCTGGAGAGGCCACTGCCAGTATGCGGGCCATCAGGGGGGTCAGGGTCTGACAGGCACCCCTTCCTCATTGGGAGGCCATCCCCAGCTGGGCCTCCACGGTCTTTCGTGCCCAGCGTCTCAGGTACTCCCACTGTTTGTGACAATGGGATCCCCACCTGCCATAGACCCCAGGGTCCGGCACCTCCTTGGCGATGGCACACCATATACCCTACTTGTAATGGGCGCTGACCTGCAGAGGCAATACTCACAGGAGAACACCATTAGACAAACAGTCCAGCCAGTAACACGAATGACCCACCATACCTGTTTCCATCACTATTGGCACACACATAGCCAAGCACTCAATGTGTACCCAGCCAAGAGGACATCCCTCCCCCTTACACGATGTCTTCACACACACCTCCATGCATTGATGCCACATGGATCGTTCCCACAGTGTACTCACCTGTTGGTCTGGAGGCCCATACAGCAGTCCGTACTGGGGTAGGACCCCATCCACCAGTCTCTCCAATCCCTCTGAAGTGAAGGATGGGGCCCTTTCCCCGTTCACACGGGCCATGGTAGGTTCCAGACACAGGTCACAGCAGCACATGCAATGTAGGTCCTCTCCTATGGAAGGTCAGGAAACAAGTGAGGAATCAGATAGGAAATGGTGGTCACGTCTGGGGTGGTGCATACCGTCAACGCCGGCGTGGATCCCCATTGGCCACTGAACCCCATGGGGCTCAATTATAACCAATGAGGAATTGCACGGTGGTTCACGAACCGCCTACCGCCAAGGCGCACAACATCAGCGGCATTACCTCATTTCCACCTGTCCCTCCACACAGGACAGACAGACGCCATTTCGGGGGGGCGGGGGACAGGCCTATGGAATAATGCTGCGTTACATGTTTACAGATTGCGGACTACTGTTGTGGTTCCTTTTTTCAGTTTGTGACAGCCTCTTCACACTTTTGTCCCTTAGATACCTACCGCTGCAGATGAATAGGAGATGGAGACATACCCCCGTGTACAGACCCCTGGTGGACATGGCTACACTGGAGGACAGGCACATAATACTCACCTATAGACTGGACAGGGCCACAATCACAGAGCTGTGTGTCCAATTGGAGCCAGACCTGATATCTGCTATCCGTCAGCCCACTGGGATCCCCCCTCTTGTGCAAGTGCTATCAGTTCTCCATTTCCTGGCAACTGGTTCTTTCCAAGTGACAGTGGGCTTGGCAGCAGGAATGTCACAGCCAATGTTCTCAATAGTGCTGACAAGAGTGCTGTCTGCCCTGATAAAACACATGTGCAGCTACATTGCATTCCCCCAGGTTGAGGATTTGGCCACTGTGAGGTCCGGGTTTTATGCAATGGGACATATCCCCAATATAATTGGGGCGATTGACAGAACACATATTACATTTGTTCCCCCCCTCCAGAATGAACAGGTGTTCAGGAATCGTAAGAGTTTCCACTCTATGAATGTGCAGATGGTGTGCTTGGTGGACCAGTATATCTCCCACATCAATGCTCAGTATCCAGGGTCGGTGCATGATGCCTTTGTCCTGAGGAATAGCAGCATCCCAAATGTGATGTCCCAACTACAGAGGCGCAGGGTGTGGCTAATAGGTGAGCCCTGGTTCCTACCCAGTACATGTTGGTGTATGCCTATGGTGTTGGCAATAAAGGATAGTGGGTGGCTAAATGATGTCCCTCAATATTTGCAGGTGACTCAGATTACCCAAACCTATCATGGCTGCTGACCCCTGTCAGGAATGCCAGGGCAAGGGCATAAGAACGTTATAATGAGGCACATGGGCAAACCAGATGGATTATCGAGAGGAACTTCGGCCTCCTGAAGGCTAGGTTCAGGTGCCTCCATCTGACAGGTGGATCCCTGTGCTACTCACCCAAGAAGGTCCGGCAGATAGTGGTGGCATGCTGCATGTTGCACAACCTGGCCCTAAGACGCCATGTCCCTTTTCTGCAGGAGGAGAAGTCTGGAAATGCCCCTGCGGCAGCAGTGGAGCCTGTGGACACTGAGGATGAGGAGGCAGAGAATGAGGATGTGGACAGCAGAACATCTGTAATCCATCAGTACTTCCAATGACACACAGGTAAGACAGTGCAACTTTACATTTCAATACTTTGGTTTTATTCTGTGTGGCATTGGAATGCTGGTATTTCCCACTCCTATTCCCACTTACTGTTACCTCCGCCTATTCATTTTGCAGATGCTGGTGATTTGACAAATACTCCTGGTGTGATCACAACAGCCAGCTACAGGTCATTGATTCTATGCTCATTCTATGTACAGTTCATTTGCATTGGTTGTACCTGTTTCAATCAATACATATTTGAAATACATGGCATACTCAAAATCTATTTATATCAAAGGGTGTTTATTGTAGTGCTAATATATAGAGGGGGGAGTGCAATGGGATGGGGTGATGATGGAGGAAGGTCCAGGGTATTGTTCCAGTTTGTTCGTAGCAGAGGTGCATTGTCCAAGGGGACATAGGAAGGGGAGCAATGGCAGTTCAAGGTGGACAGGGTGACTGCGTGGGACACAAGGGGGACAATCAGGAGAGTCTCATTTCCTGGTGGCGGTCTTAGCAAGTGTCTCTGGCTTCAGTCTGGATCGCAGGGAACGTTTGCGGGGTGGTTCACCTTCTGCAGGGGGAAGGGTGATGGTGGCCTGTGAGTCCTGTGGTGGGGCCTTCTGGCCACTAGCAGCAGCGGACGTGGAAGGCTGTTCAGATGATTGGCTAGTGGCAGGGGCCCGCTGGTGTGACACTGCCTCCATCATAATGTTGGCCATGTCTGCCAGACCCCTGCTATGGAGATCAGGGTGTTGTTGACGATCTGCAAGTCCTCCCTGATCCCCTGACACTGTCCCTCCTGCAGCCGCCTATTCGCCTGCACATTGTCTAGGATCTGGCCAATCGTGTCCTAGGAATGTTGATAGGCTCCAGGATCTCAGAGAGCGCCTCCTGGAGAGTCGGTCCCCTGCTCCTGTGCTCCCCCTGGCGCACTACAGTCCTCCCAGTGTCCCTGTTGGCCTGTGCCTCTGTCCCCTGAACTGTGTGCCCACTGATCCCAGGTCCCTGATTGTCTTGTGTGTGAGGTGTGGCCTGGGGTCCCTGTAGAGGTGGGCACAGTGCTGATTGACGTGTCCTGGGGACAGAGGTTTGGGTACGCTGGATGGATGCTGTGGTGTTGTTTCCTGATGGGAGAGGCTCTGTGGTGGTCTGTGACTGGGCTTGCATATCCGGCTGTCCAGTGGTCCCTGATGGGCCAGGTAGATCATCCAGATCTTGAAGACCAGAGCTACTGTCATCACTGTGGGGCTCTTCAGTCGAGGGACTGGATAGTGCTGGCACCTCCTCTCCGTTGACATTGGCTGGAGTACCTGTGGGGATGTATATGATGTATTATGCTTCATGTGTATGACATATTGTACATCCCTGGCTTCCCCTCTATGGTTGTGTTGCCCTACCAGATTTTACTTGTGTATGTTGGTATATGGTGGGATTGTTAGTTCTGTATGCTGTGCATGCTTTTGTAATGAGTGTCCATGCTGGGCTGTGAGGGGTGTCCATGCATTGGTACAGCATGCAGGGCTTGGCATTGGGATTACAGAGATGTGATGGTGATGTGTGTGGGATGTAGTGGAGTGATGAAAGTGAGGGTGAGGGTATGTGATGGCATGCAGGTAGGGGGGTTATAATTGTTGAAAGTTGACTTACCAGAGTCCAGTCCTCCTCCAACTCTGGCCAGGCCCTCAGGATGCAGTATTGCCAAGACTTGCTCCTCCCATGCTGTGAGTTGTGGGGGAGGATGTGGGGGTCCAATGCCAGTCCTCTGGATAGCGAGCTGGTGTCTTGCTGCTATGGAATGTACCGTCCCCCATAGTTCATTCCACCTCTGCCTGATGTCGTCCCTTGTTCTGGGGTGATGTCCCACATCGTTGACCGTGTCCACGATTTTCTGCCATAGCTCCATCTTCCTGGCTATTGATATCTGCTGCACCAGTGCTCCAAATAGCTGTGGCTCTACCCTGACAATTTCCTCAACCATGACCCTGAACTCCTCCTCAGTGAAACAGGGGCGCTTTGTGGTGCCATGGGTTTTATGTGATGTGTGTTGGTGAGGGTGTGTTTGGTAATGTGTTTGGGTGTGTGAAGTTGAGTCCGCCCAGTTGGTATCATCTTACCTGCGTGGGGGTAGGTGGTCAAATAATGAAGCATGACACTATAAAGTGTGTGAGACCACCTAGTCCATAAAGGGAACTCTCCCACCTGTCTCTGAAAACTCAAACGTCACTACCACTTTCCATGCCTACAATTTAGATCACCAAGTCAGTGACATACTCACCAGCTCCTAGTATTCCCCATACATGTTGTGTTATAGTTTCATGTATAAGGGGGATTGTATGGAGTTGATATACTCCCAGTACTCTCTTTCTGTGTAATAGGACCCCGGCGGTGAAAATCAACCTCCCAGCCATATCCTGGGTTCTACAATTAATCACCACACAGTCACCCTCAATGGACTTACCTGTAGGACCAATCCACTCAACTCATGGGGTGAAAAGTAGTATTTTGGCTCAGCCACTGACAGACCTTGTTCTGCAGGTTTTCAGTTGACTCACTGTGGGGAAACTCAAGGGGGTGGGGACACCAGATAATACTGCCACGTATGGGCAGCACTCAGGCGGCAGATTCAGACCGGGCAGTATTCTGGATCGTGCAAATCAAGCAACCTTACCCCCATTATTTCTAGGGACCCCCTCTATGGATTGCCCCTGAATCACCATTTCCCTCCCAACTTCACGAAACACGGGGCCCCTCATGATACCTAATGAGGAGCCCGCAGCACGAGATTGTGAGGGTTGAACATTAGAAGGAGCTGAAGGCAGAACCCCTGAGGGACGATGGCCCCCCTCCCTAAGCTCTAGATTACTAACGGCTTCTCCCTGCAGGGGACTATCCTCACATCTTCTTTCCTCCAGCACCAGGGAACCATGAGTGGTCAGCGCGGGATCTGGCATATTCAAAGTGGAGATCAATGTCTCCAGTTTGGATAACCTTTCTAGGACTGGAGCCAGACACTGCTCGATAATGTTTTTAAATTTATCCGGGACAAGATCCCACTCCTGGCTACCATCCAGGACCCCCACCTTGCTGCTCATAAAACCTCTTCACTTTGGCTGCTTCGGCTCTCACTTCCCTTTAACTAGTGGAGAACTCTTTTTGGCTATACGTGGGGTCTGTACTAAAGAGTCCACCAAGTACTCCATCCCAGCTACTACCTCTCTTGGGTGGGAATCATCAGGGGGTCCCAACAGCGAAATATCCGAGGACCTATGGAGTAGTGGAGAGAACGTGGGACCGTAGAAGGACCCTCAAGTGGCCCGCCACTTGGGCCTTCCCCCGGCTCCAAAGATAACCTCCTTTCAGCCAAGTCGATTTCTTTTGCAATCACGCCTATAACCGGGGTTAGGAAGGAGTCAATAGTAGATCCCTTTTCAGGTTTTGGGGATGCTTCCTTACTCGCCTGCAGTTTGCGTCTTCCCATATTGTGGCCCTGGGCTCTAAAAGCATCGGTACACCTCTTTGAAAATAAGAATGAGATTATGGAGAGGGCAGGCTCACCTATTAGCTTGTACTTTCCATCAAAACATAGATTATAAAATAAGGTGGGAGCCACCCGCTCAGCGGTGTGCCCTCTCACGCTTTATAGCACTCGTTGGAAATGGCAAGGGGGAGCAGGTGATGTTGAAAATGGCCGCCTCCTGGGTCCACAAAGCAGTCTGGGGTATGAAGTCCCTTGTAGCAGAGTTTAGCGCTTCCAGCACAGCGATGTACCCCCTCGCGCTTTATAGCGCTAGTTGGAAATGGCAAGTGGGAGCAGGTGATGTCGAATATGGCCGCCTCCTGGCACCACAAAGCAGTCTGGGATATGTAGTCCCTTGTAGCAAAGTTTGCCACTTCCCTAAACCCAATTTAGCCCAAGTGGGCATATCAGATATCATATCTCCTTCGCATCTTCTCCCATCAACCCTCAGCATACAATTTGTCCAAATTCAAGTCACCAGTAGATTTGCTGTTAAGCAGGATGATATCTTCTGAGTCTAGTAATCTTGGTTTCTTGTCCCTGTCTCCACCTCTTTGTGTCTGGATAGACCTGTGGACGCCACAGCTAGTCAGCACTTCGGATTCCTGGACTTGGCTGAGATTACCACGCCATCCATAATGTAATGAACAAGTTGAGAGGTTTTAGCAATAGATCTGAAGAGAGAGCCAGGCTAATGCCTCCAGGCGCAGGTTTATGTCCAGATAACGTATCGGGCACAGTAGATGGGAAGTGAAGCAAAGGGAAAAATATATATGTTATATGCAACAAGAATTGGAATTGGATCTTAGAAAGGTTTCAGTAAAGCGCCATTAAGTATTGGGGGAGTGAAACGAAACAACAGAACCTGCCATAAACCTACAGACAGGTCAACTTAAACGGGGTGCAGGACTGCCATCTTCATGAAGGGCCATCAATCAATTAGGGTCCTAGGTTGTTTTGACAGAGGGTGTACATCATACAGTGATAGTCGGGCCACAATTTTGATATTATAGGCATCCAGGCATATTTAAGCAGCGGGAAGACATAGGACAGCACCCAGCCATATTATGGTAGTAGTTTGATCAAAATGTCAATTTGGACACAAGCATGGGAGGGATGGGCTATTAACTAGGATGGTGAAGATAGCAGCCTCATATAGCCTAAATGCATACCAATACTGCTGCTGTGCTGGTAGTCAGTATGCTGTTTAACATTTAGAGGGATAATCTGTCTGAGATACTAAGGGGCATATTTATACTCTATTCGCGCCAAAATAGCATAATTTATTTACGCAAATTAAGCGCAAAACGAACTCCATATTTATATTTTGACGTTAGACCCATCTAACGTCAAAATATTGGCGTTTACACCATTTAAAAAAAATGTATGAACCTACCTTGTGTCAATGAGATGCAAGGTACGCATTCCCATCTAAAAATAGTGCTAGCCCCATACTTATCCCCCTGTGCTATAATGACGCACGGTGGGAGGAGGGGCTAAATAAAGGTGCAAAGCTTGCTTTGCACCATTATTTAACGCCTGGGTCAGACAAGGCGTTAGGGGACCCGTGGACCCATTTCCATGGTTAAACAGCATGGAATGGGTCCACAGGTGTCCTCCTGAAGTCCCAGGGACACCCCCACTCACACCGGAGGGACACTGGAGGATGGGGGACCCTATCCCAGGTAAGTAGGGTAAGTATAGGTAAGTAATTTGTTTTTTTAAATTAATGTGCCACTGGGGGCCCAACTAGGCCCCCCTGCATGGCACGGGGTGTAATGGCCATGCTCAGGGGACACTGGTCCCTTGTGCTGGCCATTGTGGTGGTGGGCATGCCTTCTGTCTTTTCTAAGACAGGAGTCATGTGGTATGGATGGTTTTGCATCAGAAATGACACTAGAATGGTTAGAGGCATTTAATTTGTCTCTAACCAGCCTAACATCATTTTTTGGTGCAAAACCCCTTCTCCCATACAGCCACCCCCTCCAGGCTAACGTCATTGTTCTTGACACTAGCCCACCCTTTGCACCGGCTTGAGCCGTTCCATACATATGGTGCCCTGCTGGTGCTCAGGAATGGCGTAAGCCAGTGCTAAACCATATGATGCAAAACTGCGTTAGTGCAGTTTTACATGAAAAAGTATAAATATGCCCCTAACTCTCTGTGCAGTTCAGTCACAGTCGCACAGCAAGAAGGCAGCTGCTGGGGGGTAAGTGAGCACTCTAACAGAAGCTCTAGTGTGGAATTTGTGGGGCTTTGCTTACAATGTCAGGGTAACTGCAGTCCTGGTAGTACCAGGAGATTTCCCTTTATGTTATACTAGGCATTTCCCATTATAACCAGGGGCATTAAACACAATAACTGTAAACTGGCATGCTTAGAAGTACCAGTTAACATTTCAAGGTAATCTGAAGGTATGCAGGGTATACTTTCAGGCATACCATTTTCTGTAGTGGAATGTCTGCATGCACACGCCCACAGGCCACCCTGAAAAAGTTAATGGAACCAAGCACTTACCTGTGCAAACTGTTATGGGTGCTAGCTAAGCAGATGTTGTTGGTTTGGTGACAGTGAGCTGCCCCTCTCCTCGAAAACAGGTGTCTGACTGTCCATACCCCACGTTTTTCTTTCATGTATGACATCTGCAAGTGGAAACAGCATACTGAGAAGATGAAGAGGATCCGAAAATGCCCGCTCATAACTGTGAGGACAGAGCAGAGCACATTTGGTGCGTGAGGGGAAGATAACAGAGGAAGCCCAACATAGTTCACCCTCCCTCAGCCAGGGCTATTTTTGCTAATCAAGCGCTTGATTTTGTTTAAGGGCTTTCCCTGTTATCGGGTGAGAAGGTGCTGACAACTTGACCGGGATCCATCAGTCATCGTATAAGGATACCCAGAGTAGTGTTACTTAGGCACCATGAAGGGACTGCATGCCCACAACAAAGTATAAGTTGGAACTTTAGGACTTCCCCCAGTCAATAATGGTCTTAAAGTTGCAAAACAAAAGGGTTGGTAGGGTATAAATACATCCTTTTTGTTTCAGCCACCCCCTTCCAGGGTATAACTTTAAATCCTGAGCTAGGGCTTCACCTGGCACTCCTTAATTACAAGGGCATATGGAGGAAGAATGTGTACTACACATTGGAGTCCTTCTTTATCTTATGTAACATTTCCTATGTTCAGAATTATGGATATAGGATCCATTGTTTCTATATAATACAGGTGATGGGTAGGGTTCTGGCACCCTATTGGGTTATGAGCAGTGGCAGCGACAAGGAAGCAGGTCACTGGGGTTTGAGAGGCATCACCATCACTGAAATTGGCCCCTGGCAGCGGCCTATAAATCCAAGCCATCTTAATACTTGAAAAGGGCGTGGAAGTCACTACAAATTAAAGGGAGAGCAGCGATACCACCTGCATTATGTAACACTCCCCAAATGGTTGACTGTACTAGCGGAAGTGACCGGGCCATCGAAAGTGTACCTCGACCGCAGGAATAAACACCCCTAGCTCTCACTGAATAGGGCGATTGGAGCAGCAAGGGAGTAATAAGGAGAAAGAGTTGGCACTATAACAGATATCGCCCATGTCTCCTGTAATGCAATGTTTACAAGGGCCTGGACCCGGAAATTATCAGTTTTAGCCACCTTAGCAGCAAACCCACAAAGGGAAGGACCTCCTGCTACCCCACAGTCAGGAGGAAGAAAAGTGTGCCAGGTGTGGCACAAAGACACTGGGCCAATGAGGGCCCAGGAAGGACAATTAGGCCCTCATTCTGATCTTGGTGGTCCAGCCGGACCGAAGACCGCCAGAGTTGGCGGTCTTCCGCCAACCATATTATGACTAGTGGCGACCCTCTGCCATTTTCTGGTCGGAGAGCCGCCAACAGCCATACTGGCGGTCGGCGGTGCAGTGGAGGTTGCTCCACCGCCATGTCATCAGAACACCGCCCACCGAATTACGTGCCAGTATTCGCCGTGGTGGTCTTCTGGTGACGGGGCACTGGCGGCGGAGCAGCCCCCATGGAACCCGTTCCCTCCTGGAGGACCACCGAGGCAGGTAAGGTGATCGTCCGACAGGGGAGGAGGGTGGGGGGGTGTTGTGTGGTGAGTGCGTGAATGGGGGTGTGAGTGTGAGTGTGTAGAGGGGGTGTGTGGGTGCGTGTATGTTTGCGGGGGTATGATGTGTGTAGTGGGGATGTAACGTGTATGTATATGTGCATGTATGTGCGTGTGTATGTGTGTGAGTGGTGTGTGCGTGCGTGAGTGGGGGGATGGGGGTATGATTGGGGGGCCTATGGAGGTCAGAGGGTGGGGGAGGTCAGGGGCTGGGTGTTAGGGGAGAACTCTTGGGAGGGGGAGGGGGAAGGAGGACACCCCTGTCAGTGCCCAGGAACTAATTCCCTGGCACTGATAGTGCCTACCGCCATGGTTTTCGTGGTGGTTCAAAAACCACAAAATCCATGGCGTTATGCGGGGTCATGATCCCGCAGGCAGACTAGTGACGGCCGCCGGGCTGGAGACTGTTGTCTCCAGCCTGGCAGTCGTTACCGCTGTGGCGGGCGGTGTGGTACATCGACGGTTTGGCATGTGCCAAACCGCCAATGTCATCATGTGGCAGTAATTACCGCCAGCCTGTTTGCGGTCCTACCGCCAACATTACACCGTCCGCCAGGGTTGTAATGAGGGCCTTAATGTTTTAATCCCCAGGGTGTTTGGGGACTGCGTGGCCCCTCAAAAGGTACATTTGTGCAAGCAGGGGCAGCGCACAGGAGATTTGAGACCCACACCAGAACACCAGCTTTGTCGCAGGGCTGAGAGGGCCGGCGAGTGGTGGTAAAAGGGGTACATTTGATGGTAAATGAGGCACATCGGATGGCGGTGTGCCGGAGGAAGGCCACTTACCTTGGGATGCCTTACGGCAGGGTAACTAGGCTGATGGGTGAGTAAGCGGAGCACTGCAATCACAGCCCAGACCCGCCAGTCAGTAGGGCACAAAATGGACAGACAAGGTAGCGAGTTGAGCCTAACAGCAGTAAAAGGCTACCTGCCTCACGATCAGAGAAAGAACCAACAAAAGCCCAACAAAACTTTATGACCCCAAAAAAGTGGCATGAGGATGGCCTCAACGACAAAAGGTGTCAGGAATATGACAAGCAAATGACAAGGACTTGGTTGATATATGGTACAGATGATTAAGGACATGTCAACCACTGATGTTTATGACCTGTCGGGCAGCAAAGTTTTGTGATCCTGTTGAAATTATTTATGCATGGCAGAGATGATGTACCACCTATTGACCGTAATTTATGACATGTCTCCTAATCATGATTTATGATCATGTCAAGAACAATGGGGTGGCACTCAGGATAAGTTAAGGCACTATGATAATGTTTTACAGCCTTGTCATTGTGATATATGACTGATTACTGTGATTTACGAGGTCAGTGATGTAACATAAGAGTACATGCATGTAATAAGACAGCGGCCAAGTATTCGGACAGCAAAATGCAAACACACAGCAGTTGTACATTTATTAATGGATGTATGTGTGGAATTGCACGGATTGGAGTGTGCCAAGTGCAGGGATTATAACACTTTACACGATTTTAGAGCCTCATACACTGCTTGATCTGCAGTGCCTTATCACAGATGCTCATGCAGCGCACTTACTGTGAAAGACAAAGTAAGTGAACATCCTGAAGGAGAATATGACCTTTGCTGCCCTCCTGTGGCAGTATTTAAACTATACTGCAAGAGAAAATAAAGGCCCTCATCGCTACATGCCAACAATTGCATGCCCTCCCAGGAGTAAATTACTCACCTAGAGCCAGATTTAACAATAGCTTGCGCTGGTGCAACGTCACCAACATTGAAACAAACCATGCAAAGTATTGATTTCCTATTTACTTCCAGTACAAAATTTTATTTGTGCTGGAATGTTACCTAAAATAACGCAAAGTAGCTAGCGCTATTCTGCCAAGATGTTAAGGGAATGTCCCGGGGGTAGTACATGGGCATTCCTGCACTCAGGACCGGCTTTGGTGCTAGTGGCAGCTGGTGCGACCATCACAATTGGCACCCAGTCCATGACCTCCTCCTCGGATTCCCTTACTACCACCCGGCAAACGTGCTCCTCATCTCTCCATAGCCCCTCTTTCACATACAGTACATTTCATTCGTTTTAAAGCACTGGTGAAGGCTGTCTTTACTAATACACTCAACTACTCACATAAAATACATATGTTATTTGCAGCAGGCATATTAACCCTCTGTGCTACTTTGTGACAAGTCAAAACTGCCACTAAACAAAACTCGATCTCTCTCCAGCAGGAATTATTAATCACAAGAGTTGCTGCTTGAAAGCTGGTCAGAAGGAACTCTGCAGATCTGCTTTTAAATAATAAGTTATTGCTCAACGTAGCACCTCTCCCAACCCCACTGCCCCTCCTCTCCCTCCCCTGAGGCCAGTGCCCTGCTTCAGGTCAGCGCCCAGTGCTGCTGCAACGATCGCACTGCCCTGAGGCCAGCCCTGCCTACGCTACCACACAGGATTCTGATGCAGAGCACTACCTACTAACGTTGGTATACAGGGCTTTGTGCCAAAAATATGCCTACTCAGGGCAGGTGCAAAGTAGGAGAAACATTTTTTCTACAAACTTTTTAAACTTTGCGTATGTTGAACTGCACAGCACACCTACAAAGTAAGTTTAAAAGTATGTCTGAGAGTAGTGTTTTGTACTGGAAGTGTGCCCTATCTCCCTCCCACACAATGTATCATGGCAAGTATGGTTACTACACTGCATTTAAGGAAACATTAATAAATGTACCCCCATAGCCATAGAATACATAAGGGCATATTTAAGAGCCCCTAGCGCCACATTACTGTCGCCATAGCATTATTTTTTGTTTACGCTAAGGCGGTGCTAAAGTGGCTTTTTCCCTACCCCATATTTACAAAGTGGCGCAATGCATAAATTGCACCACTTTGTATTGCCTTGTGCACACATTATGCCTGAGCCAGGCATAATGTATGCAAGGGGGGTGTTCCGGCGCTAGGAGGCCGTGAACAATGATGCGAACACATTTAAGAGATTTCACTGCGCCGTTTTTGGCATAATTTTTAATGCCTGTTCAGAGCATAGAAAACTATGGACCACCTTGCACTTTGCTACACTAGCGTCAACGTTTTTGATGCTAGTGTAGAAAAGCGCCACAACAGCATCCAAAATGTTGATCCTATTGTGCTAACGACCGCCATGGTGCACTGTATTATAAATATGTCACAACCATGGTGTCATTAGGTGCTAATAGGGGGGCGCCGAAAAAGTGACGCATAAGCTCTGATGCACCTCTTTTTCTTAAATATGGGCGATAGTGCCCAATAATTGAATGGGTCCACTTTTTTCTCTCCCTGTGGAGTATATGGTATGCTAGAGGGGGTGATCCAATATACGCATAGCGTCAGCACCAAATGTGTCCTGCCGTGATCCCAAGGATGCGCGCTTCCTCTTGTCTGGGGACATGGCTCTATGCATATGAGAGGATCCTTTGCCTTTGCACTGCCATATTAAAAACATGGATGCAGAATCAAGGAGACATCAGGAGGTGCACTGACTTTGCTCCACATAGAGGTAGCATACAGTCAGACTGGCAGCCAGGCCTCCTCACCTCCCCAAGCATCCCCCTTCAGGTGGGTGCAGAGATAAACTGCACCCACCTGTAAGGGTATCTCTGCTCCCCTTTCAAATGCAGGCCCAGTTGCCTCCTGCAGGGAAAGGTGCACCTGTAACTTCAAGAAGTAGGTCCGCATTTCACTAATGTGGCATTACCAGTGCAGGAGGAAACCAGTGTGAATTTACTTTGACATGGTGTGCTTTCTGGAGTATGCCCAATGGTCCCACTTAAAAGTGTGCTATAACACTGGATGGGAGAGTGCACCACATGTGCATAGTTTTCCCTCATAAATAGTGATTGGGCAGGGTTCGGCCTTCACAGAATACCCAATGTTCACTTGATTCCTTGGAATGAGGATAACAGATAGGTGCATCGATTTGTGCCACAGTTCACCTGGCATATAATGGCTTGGCAACATGTTCAAATTGATGCGGAGTAGTAATAGTAATATCCAGTTGGGTGTGCACAGAATTTCAAAACCCCTAATAGGGCATTTGCTCAGCAGTTGTGATTTGTGCCAAAGCGTGCATCAAACTAGGATGTGATCTGAACTATCTACACATTTCTCATGGTCCAAAACATTTGACTTCATTGCTTCTATACTTTTACAAATATATAGTCCTTCTAATTCTTAGTATTCAAAACAAGAAAGTTCATTTGTGATACAGCATTTTTTAGTTTCTTGTGAAAAAGGATAAACCAATTTGTATTTTAGAAATTATATTTAGGGCCTAAGTTTATGGTGGTCATAATGGGACAGCTGCAGAAAATGGCCTGCACCGTTTTAAGTTATACCCTTACATTTAGAGGTCAGGGAATGTCTGTATGCCAGAAGATGGGCCTTTTATAAAAGAGTGCCTTTTCGATCCTTGTCTGGTGACTATTTTTCTATCTGGTACTGCCACGAAGAACATAGTGAACCCAGTCAAGAAAAATGCTGGTATGTCTCACTCCTAGCAAGTCAGGTATATTGTTTTTCATTTTCCCAGCAACTCCTTCAAACCAATTTTTATGAGGATTATGTCTTACCCTCACTCTTTATCAAAGCTTTTTCTGGCCACACCCTCTTACCCTACATTCCATTGTCAATGTTGTACTCACTCAAGGCATCTTCCAAGAAGCTCTCAAGACAGGCCAGGTCCGTTCACTTCTAAAAATAACATACACTGCCCCCTGATAATCTCGATAACTACCAGCCCATTACTCGCCTGCCCTTTGTTGTCAAGATCTTTGTGTAAGTAGTCTATGTTCAGTTTGAAGATCACATCAGTGCTAAACATGTCTTGCACGACTATCAGTCTGGCTTCAGATCACACTGCAGCCTGGAGACAGATACCTTACACATTGAAGACAATGCCTCCATGACCACAGATGAAGATGACCTCAGTCTCCTGATATTGCTTGACCTCTCAGCTGCGATTGACATTGTGAACCCTCTCACTCTCATACACATCATGGTGTCTCAAATGGGATTCACTAGCAATATCATTCACTAGTTCTATTACTACCCTTCCAACCAAACATTTTGGTTCACACGGGCACCTCCAGGTCACAAAAGAGTCCTAGGATCTGTGGAGTCCCATAAGGTTTCATGCTGCCTCCTGTCATCTTCAACCTTTACATTGAGTCACTTTGTGCGCTACAGATTACAGCATCAAGATTCACTAATATGCTGATGATGTACATCTCTACTTGAAAGTCTCTGCTGCTTCAGACACCCAGAGACTCAAACACTGCCTGATCAACACCCAGAAGCTCAACCCAGCAAAGACAGAATCCTGTTATTTGCCAGGAACAAACAAGAAAAAGTATAAACCTGGCTCAATGACATGAAATTTGATGGCTTCAAACACCAACTATCATTGAATGCTACATCACTTAAATTTACCCTGGCCCCCAACCTCACCCTGAAGGAACATTTTGCCAAAAAACAAAGATGGCCTGGTACCAACTCTCTCTTTCAAAGCTAGTGAACTAATTTTTGCCAGAAAGCGACTTCACGACTGCTGTTCAAGACCTTATAATGTTGCATCTGGATGGTAGAAATGCCCTGCTCTATGACATCTTGGACTTCACAGTTGCACCACTTTAGGGCATCCTATATGCCACAGCACATCTCAACCCAGCAACAAAAATATGACCATTTCACCCTCGTTCTGATGGAACTTCATTTGCTCCCCTTGGTGGCCCACACCATATTCAAAACCAGCTGCATCATTTACAAAGCCATCATGACCAGCAACTCTGCTTATCTTGCAGACAAATTCATCACCTCTGGTAGGCTGCAGATAAATAAGTGTAAAAAAGAGAAGGCAGGAGGCATTCTCCATCTAGATCTAGAACAACATTTTCTCCCAGGACTCTTTTTGTGCTGGTGCCCAGGACTGGAATCTGCAATGAAACCCCCTACCTTTTTTCCAGGTCCCCGGGGCTAATACAAGCCCTAGGAGGTTGGTCCTGTGCGCCTCTCTCCTCTTTCAATCTCCCAATGCCCCTGGGACCTGGCCCACCTGGGGGCAACATTTTAAAAAGGGTGGGAGACCGCCCTTTTGGTAAAAAAATGTTTGGAAAATCTGCAGATCCAGATCCACAGATTTTACCAACATTTAAAAAAACCACAAATGCTTTTAAGCCTTGGCAGGGTCTGTGAGGGACCCCTAGACCAAGGCTAGGGGCTCTGGGTGACCCTACTGTGGCACCTTTTCTTTTTTTTTTAACTTTTTTTGTGGGTCTCAGATAAATCCGAGCACCAAAATGGCTGCCAACACTTCCTTGTTGAAGTGTTGGCAGCCAATCAGATATCAGCAAGGGGGCCGTTGGATCAGTTGAAGATCCGTGTCCCTAGATTACTATATTTTTTTTAACTCTAGTATCTCCAAAACTACTAAAGGGGTTTACACCAATTGACAAAAAGCAAGGTTTCTGGACCAAGAGATAGCTTTTTAGGCAGTAATAGTTAGGACCTAATTTCTATAGAAAAAGTGTTTTTTGGTTTGCTAATAACTTTGGCGCCGTTTGATGAATCTTCACAAAAGTTTCAAAGCTTATACTTCACTAAGTGCAGCTTCCATCTGGAAAGTTCCGAGGTGATTTGTCAAGCGCTGGCCGAGACAAAGAGGGGTACCATAACACACGTTTTCCCAATTCATTTTTCCATAGGAGATTGATACACTCCTACAGCCCGAACCACTGAACGGTATTACACCAAATTTGGCACAAAGCTAGTTTCTGTTATACAGATCACGCTTTTTGTGATTTGGTGCAAATCCGTTCAGTCGTTTTGGGGAGATGTAAAGCCAAAAAATATAGATATATAAGGGTGCGGACCCTCTGCGGATCCACTGCCTGCAACCTGAGATAAATGTTGCGGCCGCCATTTTCTTGTCTTGGTAAACGTTCCCCGGGCCTGAAATGTGGGGGGCAATTGAGTTGATGCGGTCAGGGTACAGGTTCCCTGACTTATGGGGGTGATATAGTTATGGTGATGAGACAAATAATGCCTTTGAAATGCGGAAAATTATTTTCTTTTTATGCTTTGTGAGATTTACGGATCCACCCGGGGGGCCCAGCGTGGCCCCAGTGTGAATCCGCGGTTCGATCTGTGGAGCTCAGGAAACATTAAAAAAAGAGACTAAATTCTAATAGAGACACTCTACATTCAGTATTCCACACAGAGAGAAACGCTCACACCCAGTGTGACATGCAGGCAGACACTATCACACCCAGTCTCACCCCTACAAAGATGCTGTTACATTCAGTGTCAGCCACTCTCAGACCTACAGACATGCTGTTATTTCCACTGTCACATCTACATAGACACTCTCACACTCACCCTCACACTCAGATAGACTCTCTCACATTCACCCTCGCATCCAGGCAGACACTGTCACACTCTGTGTCATACTCAGAGACCAACTCTCTCGCTCAGTCTTACACTAACATAGAGACTCTCACATGTAGTGTGAAACCCAGAGGCACACTCTGACACTCACCCTCACACCCACTCAGCTACTCTCAGACTCAGTCTGACATGCAGGTAGACACTCTGACAGCCACTCTCACACCTATAGAGATGCTGTTACATCCACTGTCACATGTACACTCTCACACTCACTCTCACACTCAGAGAGACACTCTCACACCCACCCTCGCATCCAGGCAGACACTGTGACACTCCCTTTCACACTCAGACACAGGCTCTCACCCTTAGTCTCACACTAACATAGAGACTCTCACATGCAGTGTGAAACCAACCCAGAGGCACACTCTGACACTCACCCTGACACCAAGACAGCTACTCTCACACTCAGTCGGACATCCAAGCAGACTCTGTCCCAAGCACTCTCACTTCTACACAGACAGTCTCACTCTCATAGAGACACGCTCACACCCACTATCTCATCCTAAAAAGTTTTTTTGTTTTTTTTACGAGATCCGTGGAGCCAAGTGGAAGCGAGAGTTGAAAAAAAAAGCATATCAATAGAAATAGATATGTATATGGATAATTTGTGTTTACGATGTGTAGGTGATAGACAATACAGTCTTTGAAATTATGCAGGAAAAGTTTGTTGCCTTTTTCTGTTCGGTGAACTCCATTTTCTGTGTATACCATCCATATCAAATCGTACGTTGTTGTGGTCTATATAAATCATGCTATGGTCCCTGAGGAATGCAGAAACTGTTTTATTGACATGTTCCCTGGATTTCTCTATTTGTGGGCAGAATTGATTTGACCAGTTCCACTTCTGCCTTTGGCAAATGTTTGAAAAAACCAAAGGTTTCTTTCATTAGGATTTCCAAACCAACTCCTGTGACTAAACCTAGGTTGTTGTCATCACAGTGAACAATCATAAGGTCTGGATGTTGCCAATCAGTAATAGTTTAAACCAAAGGAAGTAATTGATGTCACTTTAACAGTCTGTGGTCAATCCAAGTAATATCCACATTAGACAAACCTAGGTCCCTGTCAATACCATTCCTTTTTGCACTCTCTCTGGCCCAAAACACACAGCTGTGCCCCACAACCCACACTCTGAGCATCCTTGAGGTAATCTGGAGATGCACACAGGAGATGGCTGCTGCTGAATGAGGCTGGTATGAAATAAAAATCAATTGAAATGGAGGGTAGTAGTTACAGTCTGGAAGAAGTGATTCCATTGGCTGTTGTAGATATTTTTTTGAGTGAAGGTAGGTATTGAGGTTATGTGAATTGTAAGTATATGTTGGATTGGGTTTAGAAGAATTTGAAAACAGTAAACATAGATTCAACCACATCTGCTAAATGTGGCTTGAAACTAAGCATGCTCTAGTCAGAAACGTTTGTGAACTTGTGACCTGGTGCAGCAGAATATTGCAGATTTTGCAACCATGGTAACAGAGCTGGAGGAGCATGAGAAGGAAGGGAATAGAAAAAAAGACTAGAATATGGCTTTGTTTACCATATATATAGAGACAGTAATGGTTCATAATTATTATTTAATGTTATGATTTGGTTTTGTGTTTTAAAAAAAGTGTTCAAATGGATTTTGGTGTTTTTATAAGATCAAACAATAATTTCCGAACTTCCCCCTGGATCTCGGGATCCACCTGCAAATTTACACAGGGGTGGGGGCTGTGCTGAGCGCCACAGTGGATCCGTCAGTCAGTGAAACTAACTTTTTAGGAGCACTGCAAAGGGTTAACTATACAAACCAGTAACAAGTTGTAGAACATTGTATTAACATGAAAGGGAGATTGCGATTGGTTTACTGACTCAGTAGCCTTGAAAGAAGAGTTGAAATGGTTGCCATTACTGGTTGCCTGCTATGAGAGTGGACTTTCATTCTTGTGGTTGGTTTAATAGGTTTGTTCAGTGAGAAGAAATTCTAACTGATACTGAAAGAGAAACATAGAGCACAAGAAAGAGAATCATCAGGTATGTGTAGTGGAATGTACTCTATTTTACAAAGTGTTAGTATATGAATAAATTAATATTAGGTTGATGAAAGTGAGTGTTCACAACATGCTATGTATAAAAGATATAAATACAATGTTTGTCATTAATGTAAAGGAAGTATACAAGTAATTAATTATATAAGAAAGGTATTCAGCTGAACTTTGATAAGGATGTTTCCAGTTTCTATCAGTATATTAAAGTGACTCCTCATGTATGCTGAAGCTAGTATGGAGAATGCACTAATGAGTAATTTAATGGTTAAGAGTGTTACATTGAGTTCTAAAAATGTAATGTGTTTTTCTATACAGAAATGGGTATGTATAAAAGCAATGTTGAATTAATGCAGAGAGTCACACGTATTGAGAGATGATAGAGGTTATTTCACAATGAGTTAGACATTGATATGAGTGAAATATATTACTTCAACATCTAAGAAGAAAGTTTGGGTGAGAGCAGCTTGAGGTGTTTTTGGATGTAGAAGGTGAAGGGGTCAGATAGACTGTAAGTAGGCTAAAGAGGAGGTTGCTGTGTCTATAGAGGAGAGAAAAAAGTGTTGTTAACTTTTATTGTGTTAAAACTGCACTTGCTACGTTAAGGAGTATGTGTTCTGTCAAATGTATACTGTTAAGGAGATAGAAAGTAATACAAATATAAAGGGAGACTTATACTTATTTAGAGCCATAAACAACCACTTGTATATTGATGTGGACATAGAGAATTTAAGTACATAGGCAGCAGTAAGAGATGTATTTAGGATGTAATATACTGAATGTAATATGTAGTTTTGTATATTGATAATATAGATTCTCATTAATATGAATTGTGGTTTAAGTATGGTTTAGGCTACTAATTGTGAGCCTAGGTACACAGTTTTATTTAGAAGAACACTTGGCATTAGAAAATGTGTTTAAGTAGGTTCATACTGTGTGTTGTGAGAAATGTCACCCTTTAAGTGAGATGTATGTAGACAGTAGAATAGAGTGTTTTTTAATTAAAAGATGAAGCATGTTGCTCTGAGTTTTACTGACTGAGATGAAAGGTTGTAGAGGCCTATGCCCAGGTATATACGCACTCTACTAGAACATATGGTACTTATATAGCTAATAAGGAAAAGATACAGTATCTAGTGAAATAGTCATAAAGTCACAGTGTATTCATCAATGCAGATACTAATATGTCAAGGCATACAGCAGGGATCACACTGATAGATTCAATAACACAATCAGGGATGCACTGATGCATACACTGACACACCTAGGCACACAGTATTCTGTACACTGACACACCTATGCACACTGTGATGTATAGACTAACGTCCCCAGATGCGTACTAATGAGATGAGTGATACACCTTGGCATTCACTGTTGCATGCACTGAGACAATCAGGTGGAACTGATGCATTAACTGAGACACCCAGGAGCATTGTATTGCATACACTATAATTGCTAGGTGATAGTGATGTATACACTCACACATCCAGGGATACAATGACATATACACTTATACACTTAGGTATGCAGTAATGCATGTAGTGGGACACAGAGATATACTCTTATCTATTGACTCAGAGAGCCAGACACACACTGATGTATACAGTAATACTTCCAGACACACTCTTTTACATATTCTGATACATCCAGGGATGCACTTGTGCATCCACTGACAGATCCAGGCACACATTGGTGCATGCAGTGATGCAGGCAAGTGGACACTGATGTAATAAGAGAATCATTCAGATGTACAGTGATGTATACACTGAGACCCCCAGGGAGAGAGATGGATAGTCACACACACCTAGGAGTGCACTGATGTATAAACTACCACACTCAATCACACACTGATGCACACACTGACATAGCCAAGCAAAAACTCATGCATACACTAACATAGACACGTACAAACTTATGCAATCACTGATACAGCCGTACAGATATTACTGCATACATTGACACACCCAAATGCAAAATTATGCATGCACTGACAAACCCAGGCCCACATGATTGCATACACTGGCACACTCAGATGCACACTGATGTATAGATTAATACACCCCGAGGCACATTAATACACACACTAACACACCGAGATACACACTGATGCATACACTGAGAGACCGAGGCAGACGCTAATGCATAAACCAACAAAGCCAATTAAATAGTAATGCTTCCATTCAAACATACAGGTAGACACTATCATATAAATTGACATACCCAGGATCAGATTTACACATACACTAACACAGCCAGGAACACAATAATGGATAGATTGAGACACCTAGACAGAAACTGATCAATAAACGTATACATGAAAATGAAAAGTTATATATGCACTCACACAGGGATGGAAATACTGATGAGTAATAAAGACATAAACACAGCTCTTTGTTTGATTCAGTGGTGTTTTTTTATAGTTTTTGCTCAAACAAATTTATAATTTCTTTTTTTTTCAGAATATGTATTGGAAATTTGGGAAAAACTTAAATGCAATACTTTTGCATTATGAAAGCACAGCAGTGTGCAATAACAGCTAGTTTGAAGAAAAAACTTGTGAAAAAATATTAGCAATGGTGGTCTTTGACCTGCAAAAAGAGGTCATTGACATTTTTAACTTTTGCAACCACAAGATTATGGCAGGTGCTGCAGGATATTACCATTTGACCTAATTCTGTGTTTGTGGCTGGCATACTGATAAGTACCTTGGCTAGATGATGATGTACCAGGGTCTGCTTCTGAATGTGCCAGTTCTTTTTCTCGCGTCATTCGTCGGTATGCCATTCGTGGATCGTGCGCAGATGTTTCCACATGCTCAAGGTTCTGTGGCTGTAGTTCTTTGATGTACCACAAGAGAGATTTTTTTCACAGATGTTGCATTTCACAATTCTTGGACTGACTTTTTTCCCCAGTAGGTACGGTAAAAAAATCCATACATCACTCTCTTTTCTAGATGAAGAAGGCACCTGTTGAAAATCATCTTCTTCAGGAATATCTTGCGACTCTCCAGGTGGTGGTGGAGCACTCCCTTCACCCATTCTGGAAACTTCTGTGGCAGGAGGATCACAGCTGAGATCCTTCTCCCTCCAGAGGTAGCAGAAGAAGAACTGTTTTAGGGAGTGGCCCTACCTAAAACTAGGTGTGGTTCAAAAGTAACCAATGAAATGCCAAATTGTTCTTCACACATCGAGCGGTTCCACAATTCTGAACTGGAGCCACGGTTCCATGAAAATTGTAATATACATGTTGTGTTCTATTGTAAATAAATAAAATATGTTTGTGAGTTGTAAATATATTGAGTCTTCTGTTTATATGGGAGGGAATGGGATGCACAATGTAATTTAAAAAATAAACAAAAAATGTATTGCGCATCTGCGGATCTGAAGCACAAATTCATTCCGGTCACATGATAGGAATGGAAACCATAGACCTTCACTGCTCTGCTTCTATGGCACCACAGATGGCGCTACGGTTCCAAACTTAATTTAAAAAAATAATGCTATTACAATACTAATTCAGAACTGTGTAAATACTGAATAAAGTATAAAACAGTACTAGCAGTACTTTCATAAGGAGGATTGGTCTTCTTCAATTCAACTTGCAACACTGTACAATATTTGTGTATGTCATTGTGGCAGAGAGCTTAATGAAAGTATTCCTAACACTTTTTTTCCCGGACATCTGGGGTTAATATCTATGTATGTATGAAAAAAATATATAATTACCTAAAAAGCCCAAACATTATACACAAGTTATAGTTTTAAATGTAAAATACACTTAAGCAAACCTTAGAAGTTCCATAAAAGTACAAAAGGTTAAAATGACATTAAAGTTAGAAATTCCCTGAAAAACAACAAGGGTTAAGGGGATGCTACAGTTAGGAAATAGAATTTAAAAAAGCCTTAGAAATTCAGTGAAAAAAATTAAAGGTTACAGGGATGTTATAGTTAGTAAATAGAAATAAACAAAACCTTAGATATTCACTGAAAAAAACAAAGGTTACAGGAATGTTATAGTTAGGAAATGGAATAAAAAAAAATAAACTTTAGAAATTCAGTAGAAGAAAATCAAAGGTTACATGGGTGTTGTAGTTAGGTTCTTAATTTACTTGTAGAAAACTGTGGAAATTCAGCAGTTTTAGTTACCTGAGCTAACTTTAACTTGTGCTCCCCTAAATCACATATTACATCACTCATGACATGGTCAGTGACATCACTGATGAGAAAGAGGCCTTATTGTTACTTGGTGTTAATCCTTTCAGTAGTTTTTGAGAAATTGAAGAAAATCTAAATTTATATATCTAGGGACGCAAAAGATTTGTAACCCCTCCCAGTCTCTTGCTGAGAACTGATTGGCTGTCAACACTGCAACAAGGAAGTGTTGGCATCCATGTTGGGACTCAGCTTCAGCCGAGTCCCAGAAACAAAGATGAAAAAAAACAAAAGGGACTAGGGTAGGGACACCCTGACCCCTTAGCTCTGATGCTTGTGTCTCAAAGGGACACCCCCACATTTTTTTCAAATGTTTACAGTGAGTCATAGCGGATCTGGTGAAAATACATTTTTTTAAAAACAAGCGTGGTTGCCTGCACTTTTTTTCTGTGAGGCCCCCAGGTGTCCAAGTCTTGGGGTCATTGCAATTTTAACGTAGGGGAGGGCACTGGACCCCCCCCCCCGCAGCCCCGGGGACTGCCACTTCCTCTGGGCAAATATACAATGGAATGCGAGAGGCCACCTGGGTCCCCCGCAACCGGGCGACTACCACCTCCCTGGGGCTTTAAACAAATAGAGTGTGGGCAGGATGCATAGCCCCACCTGAGCCTCGGACACTGCCACCTTCCTGTGGCTTTTAACAAATATAATGCGGGGTGCCACATGGCCCCCCGCAGGCCCCAGATACCACCACTGCCCCGGGAATAAATTACATTTGAGGGGGGCTGCGTGGACCCCCTCTTGGGGCCAATAATGGCACTGTGGATCCCCACCAACCTGTGTCGGCTCCTGCTATGTCCCAGGGTGACCACTCCCCGGACTTAGTTTTTAGCTTTTGCCTGGTGGGAGCTGACAGCTCCCATCATGCAAAAGCAAACATAGTCCGGTTTCAGACAGCAGGAATTGTCAAACAGTCCCTCGTGTCAGAAAGCAGAGTTTTCATCTATTTCCCTGCACGCAAAAATGTATGCAGGGTGATAGATGAAAACATTGCTCCCACAAGCAGAGAGCTGCTTTTTAAATGCCGGATTCCGAAGGATGCGGGGAGGAAGCTAGGATCGTGGGGGCCTTGAGGCTCCCCTCATGGTCCTGTTACTCTCTCTCACTGTAATGGTCTCTCTATGCAATGACTTCAAAGAGTAAGACTAGCAAGATGTTGAGTACAAATGTTATACTTATGTTTGGATGCAGAGCGGAACAGAGTCACCTCTAGCCTAATGGTCAAGGTCTTGTGCTGTCACTCAGTAGGCTGAAGGTTCAAATCCTAGTATCACTTGTCAGTATGTTTGTTTATTGACTGGTGTTTTGAGTGTTAAACCTTCCTAGTTATGGAACATTCATGTTTCTTTCCTATCACATGTGTGGGTTGAATGTCATAGGTATATCTGGAAACAGCAGTGCAAGGAGTCACCTGTGGTGTAATGGTTAAGGTCATGACCCTCACACTGGACATTGAGGTTCTAGTCCAGGTGCGTCTGTGGTCTTTTCCACTTTAATTTAATTTAAACTTCAAAAGTTGAAGGTTCATACTGAACGGTGATCTCACTTGTTTTAAATGACAAATACACTTGTCTTTTTAATTTGTCCTAAAATATCTCATTCTATGTATATCATACATAAAAAAGACTAAATTGCTGTCTCTCTCTGAATCTTTGAATTAGTCTCTCTCTTTCTCTCTGTCTCAGGGCTGGATAGTTAGGCGGTTGGCTGCAGGCCTGGCTACATGCCAGTCCCTGTGACCAAACCCACTGCGCGTGGTCGAAGGCCGTGTGCAGTGCAAATTTGGGTGTTCACAGGGGTTAGGCACATGTCCTGCAGCTAACCACTGCCGCACATGACCATCATGAAATAATAACAAACTGATAAAGAACTTACAAAGTTGTTGCACTAATGTTCAACAGGTTTTCAAAAGGGACTTAGGGTTCTTAAATGTGGAGGCTGCATCAATACCATTTCATAAAGTGTTGCAGTGATGTTAACAGAAAGCTGGCAGTTTCATTTTAGAGGGAAGGAATTATTTGCACAACCTTTACCTGGGGAGACTCCCGCATTTTTTGGTGTTTGTTATGAGGTCGTAAGCAGTGCATGGCGGGGGTACAAGTTATAGTAAGCTCTGCTAACAACTGTAGTCTCACATGCACAGCCCTCACGTGTTCCTTTGTAACCAAGCAAATGCCCCTTACCCTAGCTGCATCACTGCTGCCTTATCTTAAATGGTGGACACTGGAAGTAAACATGTGCAGTCCATTTACGATGTGATTACTGTGGGTGAGACAAGGGTAGCAAGACTCACCCACAGTAAAAAGTCCAACACCATGTGATCAAAAAGTGAAAAAGCCAGGCAGAGCACAACCTATTTCGCTACAGAAATAGATAATCAGATCAAATACTACATAGAAACATTAGGTACTCATCATTAAATTACAAATTGAATCAGTCCTTAAATAAATGCATGAGAAAATATATCTATCTAGTGAGTAATCTACAGAAGAACTGTCCTTTAAACTGGGTGCATAAAGAACCCCTTGGAAATTGGCAATCACAATAATGATACTGACGTCAAATACATGCATTGTACAGCATTATCCCAAACTTGGACAGGGACAACCATAGAAATTCATAAGATCAGCAAACAGAGGGGGAGAGAAAATTCCCTCAGTTAAACATCAGTGTGAATGTTTCGGAAGGAATAGTTTCTTACCTGTAATACCAGTTCTCTCGAATGGGAATACACCTCTACCTTCAGTACCAATCCTATCAGTCCCAAGACTTCATGAGGAACCACCTTGTCCAAGACCAAGCTCTCATTCCAGTACACACCATTATTCACATCACAGGCACCTGTCAAGACATTTGTAATCATGTCATTGTACACGACGATCTCATCATCGCAGTAATGTTAGAAAATGGGTCTATGGTTGGCAGTCAGTTTACCCCCTGTCCAAGCAAGGACCTTCACTTGAGTCAGGGTAAATGAGAATTAAACTCAGTTAACCCCTGCCACCCTCTTTAGTAGCTTGGCACAAACAGGCAGGCTTAACTTCAGAAGCTAGGTGTAAAGTATTTGTACCAACACACACAGTAATATAGTGAAAACACTACAAAATGGACACCACACCAGCTTAGAAAAAAAGGTAATATTTATCTTAATCAAACAAGACCAAAATGACAAACATCCAACATACACAAGTCAAGATATGAATTTTCTTACTACATAGAAAACAATAAAAACGTTGAATATACACAAAGTACCTGGTTAGCATAAAAAATAAAGCCGCACGGGCAAGCGTGCAGCGGAAAAGTGAGCGATGAGTCGATTCCTTACTCGCAAGTGAGGCCGTGAGTCGTTTCCTTCTCTGGTCGGGTCAGCAATGTATAATTTTTCTCTTTCTCCTTCGCAGGAGAGCGATGCATTGATTTCCGGATGGGGCATCTCGGATTCACGCATGTTAACAATGAGTTTGACGCCGAGGGACGATGTGTGAGAAATCCGATCACATGATGTTCAAAAACTACGCTGTGTGGGGTTTGCGTCATTATCAGCAGCCACAAGTGGTGCAGGTGGAGCATCGATTTCAGCTATGAGGCCAGTGGCGTGTCATTTATCGGCTGCGTTGCAGATGGTGCTTCAAACATTTCCCCGCCCGGCGTTCTGTGCATGTATTTCAGTCCTTGTTCTGCCAACTTCACTTTTCAAGGGCACAGGAACTGGATAGGGCACTACTTGGCAGGGCAGGAGTCTCAGCAGAGAGTCCAGGTGCTGGCAGAAGAAGTCTTTGATGGTCCTGAGACTTCAAAACAGGAGACAAGCTCAGTTTAAGCCTTGGAGATTCTTCTTAAGCACAAATGCACAACAAAGTCTAGTCTTTGTCTCTTTTCACAGGCTTAAGCAGCAATTGCAGGATAGCCCAACAAAGCACAGTCACAGGTAGGGGCAGCACTTCTCCTCAGCTCTTCAGCTTTTCTCCTTGGCAGAGGTTCCTTGTGATTCCAGAAGTGATCTAAAGTCTGGGGTTTTGGGTCCAATACTTATACCCCTTTCTGCCTTTGAAGTAGGAAAACTTCAAAGGACAGTCTCTGTTGTTCACAAGATCCTGCCTTGCCCAGGCCAGGCCCCCATACACACACCAGGGGGTTGGAGACTGCGTTTTGTGAGGGCAGATACCATCCATTCAGATGTAAGTGACTATTCCTCCCTCTACTCTAGCATCTAGCACAGATGGCTCATCAGGATATGCAGGCTACACCCTAGCTCCCTTTGAGTCACTGTCTAGAGGAGAGGTGCAAACAGCCCAACTGTCAAACTGACTCAGACAGGGAATACACAAACAGAATGGTTTAAGCAAGAAAATGCCTACTTTCTAAAAGCGGCATTTTTAAACTAACAATCTAAAAAACATCTTCACTAAAATATTTTTTTTAATTGTGAGTTTAGAGACCCCAAACTCCACATTTTTATCTGCTCTCAAAGGGTATCTGCAGTTTAATAATCTTTAAAGGCAGCCCCCATGTTAACCTATGAGAGAGCTAGGCCTTGCACAGTGAAAACCGAATGTGGCAGTATTTCACTGTTAGGACATGTAAAACACATCAGCACATGCCCCACCTCTAAAAAAAAAATCTCAGGTGTTCACGATTACTTTAGGATATAAAACATGGAACTAAACGTAGAGATAATTCTTAATGTTGCGGCGAGATGAGTTGCCGCTGTAAGAATAAGAGAACATGAATACTTAAGGTAGGAGTCCGTGCAGCTGAAAATAGAGTGTAGAATGTTTCTAAATTTCTCACCAGGTTTGATTAAGGAAATGTAGAATTACAATCATGAGTTTATATGATATTATATAAGATCTATAGAATGAAATATTCTCTTTGCCTCCTGTTCAGTGCTCTATAAACTAAAAATAATATTTTGGTATGGCCAATGTCTAACATCAATAAACGTATCCATTCCCCTTCTTTCTAGAGGCCCCTAACAAATAGGCGTTTGAAAAAATATCTGGTCGCCGATGAGACTTATTGTTAGAAGACAATATTTTATGTGAATTTTTTATTGTAAATATTTACATGTGTATGTATATATATTTATGTTGTGTTATGGACGAAACACGTTGGCTACTATGATCATTACAATTTGTAAAAATATTTTTTATGAAGAAATTGATCAATAAGAATAATTTTTTAATAGAGATCTGCATCACCAATATAGAAGTGTTGGAGATTTGTGCCATACAATATTCAGGAAAGAGACAATGAATTATTCACAATAACAAAGAACACATATGGGTGCTGAGTCTCATAAAAAAACACCTTTAACATACACTGCACCCTGCCCGTAGGGCTACCTAGGGCCTACCTTAGGGGTGCCTTACATGTTTAAAAAGGGAAGGTTTGGGCCTGGCAAGTGGGTACCCTTACCAAGTTGAATTGTCAGCTTAAACTGCACACAAAGACACTGTAGTGGCAGGTCTGGGCCATGTTTACAGAGCTACTCATGTGGGTGGCACAATTAGTGCTGCAGGCCCACTAGTAGTATTTGATTTACAGGCCCTGGACACCTCTAGTTCACTTAACTAGGGACACCCTAGTAAATCAAGTATGCCAATCATGGAAATCCAATTACACATACCATTTCATATAGGGAGCACTTTCACTTTAGCACTGGTCAGCAGTGGTAAAGTGCCCAGAGTGACAAAAACAGCAAAAACAGAGTCCAGCACACAGTCAACAACCTGGAAAGCAGAGGCAAAAAGTTATGGGAGACCACGCCAAGGTTGCCAGGGCTAACATCCACACAGATCAAGATCACGGTCAAGGTCAAGATCAGATCTAGATATAATTTGAGATACACATCCTCCACTTCTACAGGAGGCTATTCGCCTACCCTTACAGACTCTCCACCACCTAGAGTGTCTCCTGTAAGAAAGTACCCTCTTTTTGGGATGTTACCCCCACTTTCTGCCTGATGTCAGTGTGTTTGGCTGTGTCACTGGAGTCCTGCTAACCAGGACCACAGTGCTTTTGCTCTCTGTCCTCTCAAACGTGTCACTACATACTGGTAACCCAGTATTTCATCCCAGATTGGCATACTGGTGCCCCCTTATAAGTCCCTAACATATGGTACTTAGGTACCCAGGGCATTGGGGTTCCAGGGGATCCCTATGGGCTGCAGCATTACTTTTGGCACCCATAGGGAGCCCATGCAAAGGCTTCTACAGGACTGCCATTGCACCCTGTGTGAAATGGTGCATGCACCATTTCACGGCCATTTACACTGCATCAGGTCACTTATAAATCACCTATATGTCAGGCCTTCCAACCCTGAAGGCTGGGTGCACTAGCAGAGGTGCCCCAACGTCATGCAGGACCATTTTCCTAGACTTCGTGAGTGTAGGGACACCATTTTACATGTGCACTGGACATAGGCCAATACCTATGTCCAGCTTCACAAAGGTTACTCTGAATATGGCCATGTAAGGTGTTTACATGGGGGAATTGTACCCGATACTGATTCTAGTATTGGTTTTACAATTCCATCCACTCTGGGGGCTCCACAGTCGACCCCCAATACTACCATACCAGCCTTCTGAGGTTTTCCAGGCAGCCCCAGCTGCTGTCACCTCACAGACAGGTTTCTGCCCTCCTGTTGCTTGAGCAGCTCAAGCCCAGGAAGGCAGAACAAAGGATTTCCTTTGTGAGAGGGGTGTTACACCCTCTTCCTTTGGAAATAGGTGTTACAGGTATGGGAGGGATAGCCTCCCACATCCTCTGTAAATGCTTTAAAGGGCACAGATGGTTCCCTCCTTGCATAATCGAGTCTACACCAGTTCAGGTACCCCCAGTGCCTGCTCTAGCACGAAACTGGACAAAGGAAATGGGAGTGACAATTCCCCTGTCCATCACCACCCCAGAGGTGGTGCCAGAGCTTCTCCAGAGTGTCCCTGGGTTTTGCCATCTTGGATTCCAAGGTGGTGGGGCACTCTGGGAGCATCTGAGAGGCCAGTGCCAGCAGGTGATGTCAGAACCCTCCCCTGGTAGGTGCTTACCTATGCAGCTGACCAGTCCCCCTTTCAGGACTATTTAGGGTCCTCTCCTGGGAATTTCTTTAGATTCGGATTACAAGACTCCAGCAGGAATCCTCTGCATCCTTTACTTCATCTTCTACCAATGGAACCGCAGCTGAACACTCCAGAAACTCTACAAACTACAACAAAGAAGCAAAGATGACTTCCGCAACATTGTATCTTCAGCTCCTGCCAGCAACGGCAACTATTCCCAGGTCGTGCAGCCTCCGAGGACTGCCTGTCATCAGCCTGCACCAGAAGAACTGAAGGAATCTCCCTTGAAGAGAAGGAGTCACTTCCCTGCTTCAGCAGGCACCCCTCTGCAGCAATGACTGGTGGCGTGGGTCCCCTGTCCTGATGAAGTGCGTGGATCCAGCAACGCGGTTGGAGGACTGAATTATCCCGATGGTCCGAATGTCCAGCTGTCCAACTTTGGTGGAGGTAAGAGGTTGCCTCCCCGTGCAAGACAGTACCCCTGTGCACTGCATGATTTGCAGTTGCCAAGACTTGTGTGCGACACTGTGAGTGACCTTCCACGAAGTTCTTCATGCACAGCACAGCTTCAGCCCCCAGCACTCCTTTGTGTGACACACAGCTTCCTGAGTGGATCTCTGGCGGGGTCAGATCCCTTTGTGTCATTCTGCATGGGCCTCCATTTTCACCTTCTTTGTCCCCATGCTGTGGGACTCCTGTGCATGCTGCCTGGTCTTCTGAGGGCTCTCTGAGTTGCTGAGAGACCCCCCTGCCTCCCACTCCTGAGTAGAGGCCACCAGGTCCCCCATGGTCCCAGGCAGTGCCATTTTCTGCTAGCCACGAGCCACTTCAATGGTATAACATAAAATCTTCTTTGATTTTACTTCTATGGTGACACCCTGACAAAGCAGTGTGCCTGGCTAATCAATGAATGACACCCACTTATAAGGAGATATTTTATATAGCATACTTGAGGGTAATGTAGTTACGAGGTTCATGACCCACTCAGGAAAATGTCCTCAACCTTTTGTGTAATAAGAGCTACTACTTACTTTCGATTAAAATCATTCCACGCTACTAATATGATTAGTGACCTCATCAAACAAGAATACATTGGTGGCAATGCAAGATACGAAAACTGATCACCTTAGTTCGTGAGGCAGAGCTGGCACCATTAATGTAGAAAAGGATTTGTGGACTGCCTCTAATTGGACAATTAGTAACAGCATTAGCTGAAATGCCTGGGGCATCATAATAATACTAGTAATAAGTCTCCCCAGTGCAGCATGATTTATCACTCAAATATCAACGGTAAATATCATACTCCACACCCATCCAACTTCAAAACACTCTGAATGCTAGGCTACCCTCATACCCACTGAAGCCAGAGGACTTCCCTCCACTGGCCTTAGTGATCAGCCCTTCAGAGGTGAAACACGCGGTCTCTCAGTTGTATCAGTCCATTGTTGTCTTGAAGCCGGAATGTGTTTGAAGGGTTAGGGGGGCATAGGAACGTGATCTGGGACATCCACTATCCAACAAGACTAGATATACTGGACAAAAATCCTCACCATGATATCCATAATGATAGGTATCAACCTCATCGACTGGCTGAAGGACATGATCTATTGTGACACAACTAGTGATAGATGCTGCATTGCAGCCCCCCACATCATGAAAAATAAGGTTTTAAATATAAATATAAACTGTAAATATATTCTGGAAAATCAAATATTCAAACATCAACTTATACATTCTGAAAAGATACAAAGTTTTTGTGAATACACGCTTTTCAATTTTTGTAGACATACATCAATTGAACAAAGCAAAAGCATCTAATTTACTAGGCTGGTCTGCACACAGAAGTGACAGCCAGTTGGAGAACTACCAGTAGCTCATACGCTACTCATTGGAGAAGCCTGCACTAGGGTGTAACATGATATGAGCATATCACCAGATATTTCCATGTACCTGAATGTATGTATTTGTAATTTAATACATTGTATTTGATAGTGTTTGTGTAATTAAAGTAGCTTTCCTTTTTATAAGAAAAAGCACTGACTGAACAATGGTTTATTGAGTATTGTTTTTATGTACTAGCAAGGTGGGGTTACTAGCCCACACCAACTCCCCAGAAGGGCCTTGGACTGCTGGCTTCACTACACAGAGATTCAACGGCTACAATGTGATACTTGATTCCCAGCAAAAGGAAAATTGTGTTGGCATCTTTCCTAGACTGAGAGAGTGAACCTCTCCTCAACCTCCTTTATTCATTGGAGCAGGATGGGTGACTGGAAGGTGTTGTCCTCTCTCCTAATCTGACTCCAGAGCAACAGAGAGACTGTTGCTGCTAGCTGGGGCACTTTACCTCTCTTTACTCAGTAAACCTAGGGCTCACCACTTAGTGCACCCACAATATTGACACATAGGGCAGCATGTCTGTTAAGAATAAAAATATTAAGGGCTATCAGGCAAGGTCAGGGCATCATCAAGGAAGAGGTGTCCAGTTTGCTGGAACAACCCTTGGTCCAGTCCAGGGGTTCAGGTGGCTGCGGTCACAGCACGGGGTGCCACTTCAGAACACTGGTTCTGTGTGGATTACTAAAAGCTCAACTAATTTATTAAGACTGATGCTCGCCCCATTCCTTGAGCTGATGAAATCAATGATCAGTTAGGAGCTGCCAAGTTCCTGAGCACGCCTAACAATGTCTGACTAAGTCCTGGAAGGTTGCCTTAAAGAAGGGGACTAAGGAGATGTGTGCATTTTCCATCCCAAAGTGCCCCCATTACCAATTTAGGGTGATGTCCTTTGTGTTAAGGAATGACCCTGCCACTTTCCAGAGGTTGATCATCTGCATCCTAGCTGGGATGGAGACTTTCAGTGCCGCTGATCCAGACAACAATGGGGTCTTCAGCTCCAGCTGTGAGGACCACCTGTTTTACCTCCAAAAAGTGCTTCAGGTTCTGGAGAAGACAGGCCTGAGTATCAAGGCCAGTAAGTGCCAAATAGGGCACTGATCCGTGGTCTACTTAGGACACTAAGTTGGTGGGGCAAGGTGCAGCCCCTCCAGTCCAAAATTCATACCATCTTGACTTGGGAACCCATAAAACCAAGACTGAGGTGAAAGCCTTCTTGGTCTACACCGGATCGTACAGAAGATTTTTCAAGATTGTGGCAACATTTTTGCTCCCTTCACAAAGCTGACTTCTAAGAAGCAGCCCAGAAAGGTGATCTGGATAGAGACCTACAGAACGCTTTTGACACCTTAAAGGAGGCCATGCTCACAGCACCCGTGCTCAAGGCTCCTGTCTTCTCTAAGGAATTAATTGTCCAGACAGATGCTTCAGAGCATGGTATATGGGCTGTGCTCTCACAGCTGAACGAAAAGGGCCTAGACTAACCTGTAGCCGTCATCAGTAGGAGGTTACTTCTGAGGGGAAAAGAGGTGGAGTGAAATCGAAAGGGAAGCTTTTGCGGTGGTCTGAGGACTGAAGAAGTTGATACCATAATTGTTTGGGGCTCACGTCTGGGTTCAGACAGACCCCTAGGCCCCTCAGACGATTGATACAGAGGAGGATTGAGAATCCCAAACAGTTTAGTTGGTACATCTCCTTACACGGAATAGATATTATTGTGGAACATCGCCCTCGAACTGACCACACCAATGCTGATGGTCTTTCTGGGTTCTTCTGCCTCAGCATAAGGACTCTCTTTAGGGTAGGTAGTTCTCCCTGCTTTCAGCTGGGGGCACATGTTAGACCCGACATCCTTGGCATGGTATTCCCCCAAACATTTTGCCTTCACCCCTCCTCTTTTGCTGAATTTGTTTTTGTTGGCATTAGGACTGTGAACTTTATCACTTCTAACCGGTGCTAAGCTGCTTGTGTTCTCTTCTTCAAGCATGTTAAAATTTGCTCACAGCTAGTTTCTACATTTAATTTACTTGTATGTCTGTAGTACTTGTTACTATGTGTACCCAGGGCCTATAAGTTAAATGCTACTAGTAGGCCAGCAGCATTCATTGTGCCTCCTAGTAAAGTAGCCCATTAAAACACATCCCGGGCCTGTCACTGCAGCTCACAGTGCAGTTTTAAACTGACATTTTAATCTGCAAAATAAATCTTTTCCAGGCCCAAACCTCCCTTTTTAATACGTATAAGTCATCCCTAAGGTAGGCCATAAAGGCTCATAGGGCAGCGTGCAGTGTATTTAAAAAGTAGTTCAAACACACAAAAGGGATTGGAGGATTAATGGTCCAGTGTATACCCTCCAGGGAACCTAATAATATAATATGATACACTGTTCCAAGAAAACAGGGAGGGGGAATAAAGGAGTTCTAATCATTAGGAGCAAGAGTCCTCACACACCATACTAGGTGTCATGCTTCATCATCGGACAGCTCCTCGTCAGACCGGCGCTGCAATGTCTGACGGGCACCCCCCAAAGGGGGGCTCTTTGCCGGAGATCTTTTGTTTGTCAATGATGCAGCGGAGCCAGATATGGGTCCGTGGAGAGAAGAAGACACAAGAGTAAAGGGTAAAATTGGCTCAGGACCCTCACTAAATATTTTATTCTTTGATATTGGGAGATGGCCAAGATTAAAAAAATGACAAGGGAGTGAAGGTTGAGATAATGCTCAAACACTCACACAAGACAATCGGATAGAGGAAGTCAGTAATTATCCAATGTTCCTCAGTATGCGGTCGACATGTTTCGCGTCTCTAATGGTCCAAAAGGATCCTATGACGCTTCTTCATGACCCACTGAATCATTGGACTTCTTAATTTGAAACCAAGGCGCAAAAATATTAAATATAGACTCCTGCAATCAAACGCTCACAGTCAAAACGTCATCAGTCACTTACTAAAAAGAAAGAAACAGGACTGTCTCTCTCCTATCAGTCACCCTGAGTATAAAAAGAACAGAGGTTAAATTGCATAATCTCTTCATCAACATGAAAGAATAATTTGATCAAGCAAAAATTGAAATAGTGACAAACTGTGCAGCACAACGTGATGAGGTGGAAGATAGCAACCCATGCTTATGATATATAGGTGGGCTTACCATCTCCACTAGAGAACGGGCTTCATGGGATCACGTAGGTCTGTTGCCCGATTCACAACAGAGCTGGTCAAGGGTTAAGCAGAAATACATAACAAAAGAACAAAAATATCTCTGTTACTAAATACTAAACCAAGACATTCGTATGGTAACTGGAGGCAAGTAAGTCACACTTTTGAAAAAAGGGAAACCGGATGTAAAAGAGCCACACAGTATGTATTAGTATGCGCAGAAAAAACAATAGTTACATATTCATGGAGTCAATAGTGATGGAAATAATTACCCCAGGTTTCAAATACAAATACACATGATCTGTGAAACAGTCACGGTCGGACGTATGTTAAAAACATAAAGAAATGCACTTGAGAGATCCTGGTCATATAGCAGAGGTAACTGTATGAAAAGTGGCGCTAAGGGGGGGAGGCCGGGTGTCAGTTACAACCTCAGTCCCTCCCTATTACTGCCAGAGACAACCCGTCAGCAAAACAAGAAGAATCAAAGGCAGGGGAGTACTCGTTTCACCTTCGTATACCGAGTCAATTTAAAAGCGTACCGGGAAATGAAACATGCGACTAACCTATGAGATCGGTATCTCATTGTAAAGAGATTCGCATTGTGGCCAGAGGAATATTAAGAAAAGCGTGGCCCGGAAGCACTTACTTATATGTGAGTCGGTGTCCGATGTAGCACCTACCCATAGGCTACGTTCCCGAATGAGAACAAAGCCGGGTGCTCACGGCCATAAATAGTACGCGTGCAAGGTGCGCTTGGGTCAATTACTCAATTAGTTGCCTGGCAGCACCTTCAAACACACCAGACATGATCAAAGAAATGGAGAAGGGGACTTACAAGTGTAGTCACTGTGGTCAGGATATTTATGGCGGCCATCTTGAGCTAGTATGTATCAAAAGGAAAACGAGTGTATGATCCACTCAAAAGCAGCACAATGGACTAGGATACAAACATCTAAGTGAAATGGTATGATTATAGATCATCAAATATCATAATGTGCAATCGTTCTGACAATCAAAATTTTCAAAATTGACGTGGTGGATGTTCCCACCATAACCCACATTGCAATAATTATAAGAAGTCGCAGTTAGATGTGAAAAGTTAGTCACCCAACAGCTATCTAAATTGAGAGATTAAACCAGGGTATATCGTCATTCAACCCTTGACGATGGGTGTTAAGTCTGTACACCCAGCGTTGTTCAAGTTCAAAGAGTGGTCGAGTACCTTTTAAGGCACAAGTCTGTAATACAACCCACCACATATCATCTGGTGTGTGATTGGATTCAATGTAATGGATGCTGAGTTTAGTTGTGACTCGTCCGCAGCGGATGTTGCTGCGGTGTTCATTAATCCTCACTTTAACAGCTCGTGTAGTCATCCCTACATATCGCAAGTTGCATGGACAGGTGATCAAGTAAATACAATTGCGAGTATTGCAATTAGTATGTTTCATCAGTCGCCACGTGAGTATGGGTTCTAAATCATGGGTGTCTGTCCGTTTAGTGAGTGAACAAACATTACAGTTTCCACATGGAAAATGGCCCTTGACTGGAGGAAGATCCCATAAAGACCTTTGACTGGTTGAAGTCATGGTGGGTCTTGGACGAGTGTGCACTAACATATCTTTAATGTTAGAAGTCCTCTTAAAAGCAAAAACAGGCTTAGGAATACTCTCACCTCCACTACAGAGAACCGACCATCTCTTGTTAATTATCAATTGACAGTATTGGAAAATGGTGTAAATGAAGATACGCAAGTCAATTTATTTTCCGTAGGTCTGGGAGTCAACTGTAATAGTAAATCTCTGTCACTATATTTGGCTCGTTTGTAAGCCATATTTATAACTCTGTCAGGATAATGGCGGTCATGTAGTTTGGTCTGTAGATCGGCGGCTTGAGTATTAAATAGCTTCAGATTGCTACAATTCCGTCGGAGGCACAAAAATTGCCCGTATGGTAGATTGTCTCTCAGTGCCTTAGGGTGATGGCTGTCATATAGTAACAAGCTATTCCGATCTGTAACTTTGTGGTAGGTTCGTGTCTTCAGTTTGCCCTCCTCAATGCTGATCAGCAAGTCTAAGAAAGGGATCTCAGTGGTAGAAACAGAAGACGTAACGTTCAAAAAGGGGTCCAGACCATTTATCCATGTCGTGAAAGAGTCGACTACTGGGATGGGGCCATGCCAGATAACTAAAATGTCGTCTATATACCGACGCCATAGTTTGATGGTATCAAAATAAGGATTAGTCTCTGGCAAAATAAAACGCTTCTCAAAGTCATACATGTACATACATGCTAGACTAGGAGCGAAAGTGCTGCCCATTGAAGTGCCGCGAATCTGGTGGAAGAGTTTGTCCTCAAACTGGAAAAAATTCCTAGTCATGGCTAAACTAGCACAGTGCATGATGAAATGGACAGGAGTAGTTGAGTAGTGTACAGACTTAACACCCATCGTCAAGGGTTGAATGACGATATACCCTGGTTTAATCTCTCAATTTAGATAGCTGTTGGGTGACTAACTTTTCACATCTAACTGCGACTTCTTATAATTACTGCAATGTGGGTTATGGTGGGAACATCCACCACGTCAATTTTGAAAATTTTGATTGTCAGAACGATTGCACATTATGATATTTGATGATCTATAATCATACCATTTCACTTAGATGTTTGTATCCTAGTCCATTGTGCTGCTTTTGAGTGGATCATACACTCGTTTTCCTTTTGATACATACTAGCTCAAGATGGCCGCCATAAATATCCTGACCACAGTGACTACACTTGTAAGTCCCCTTCTCCATTTCTTTGATCATGTCTGGTGTGTTTGAAGGTGCTGCCAGGCAACTAATTGAGTAATTGACCCAAGCGCGCCTTGCACGCGTACTATTTATGCCCGTGAGCACCCGGCTTTGTTCTCATTCGGGAACGTAGCCTATGGGAGGTGCTACATCGGACACCGACTCACATATAAGTAAGTGCTTCCGGGCCACGCTTTTCTTAATATTCCTCTGGCCACAATGCGAATCTCTTTACAATGAGATACCGATCTCATAGGTTAGTCGCATGTTTCATTTCCCGGTACGCTTTTAAATTGACTCGGTATACGAAGGTGAAACGAGTACTCCCCTGCCTTTGATTCTTCTTGTTTTGCTGACGGGTTGTCTCTGGCAGTAATAGGGAGGGACTGAGGTTGTAACTGACACCCGGCCTCCCCCCCTTAGCGCCACTCTTCATACAGTTACCTCTGCTATATGACCTGGATCTCTCAAGTGCATTTCTTTATGTTTTTAACATACGTCCGACCGTGACTGTTTCACAGATCTTGTGTATTTGTATTTGAAACCTGGGGTAATTATTTCCATCACTATTGACTCCATGAATATGTAACTATTGTTTTTTCTGCGCATACTAATACATACTGTGTGGCTCTTTTACATCCGGTTTCCCTTTTTTCAAAAGTGTGACTTACTTGCCTCCAGTTACCATACGAATGTCTTGGTTTAGTATTTAGTAACAGAGATATTTTTGTTCTTTTGTTATGTATTTCTGCTTAACCCTTGACCAGCTCTGTTGTGAATCGGGCAACAGACCTACGTGATCCCATGAAGCCCGTTCTCTAGTGGAGATGGTAAGCCCACCTATATATCATAAGCATGGGTTGCTATCTTCCACCTCATCACATTGTGCTGCACAGTTTGTCACTATTTCAATTTTTGCTTGATCAAATTATTCTTTCATGTTGATGAAGAGATTATGCAATTTAACCTCTGTTCTTTTTATACTCAGGGTGACTGATAGGAGAGAGACAGTCCTGTTTCTTTCTTTTTAGTAAGTGACTGATGACGTTTTGACTGTGAGCGTTTGATTGCAGGAGTCTATATTTAATATTTTTGCGCCTTGGTTTCAAATTAAGAAGTCCAATGATTCAGTGGGTCATGAAGAAGCGTCATAGGATCCTTTTGGACCATTAGAGACGCGAAACATGTCGACCGCATACTGAGGAACATTGGATAATTACTGACTTCCTCTATCCGATTGTCTTGTGTGAGTGTTTGAGCATTATCTCAACCTTCACTCCCTTGTCATTTTTTTAATCTTGGCCATCTCCCAATATCAAAGAATAAAATATTTAGTGAGGGTCCTGAGCCAATTTTACCCTTTACTCTTGTGTCTTCTTCTCTCCACGGACCCATATCTGGCTCCGCTGCATCATTGACAAACAAAAGATCTCCGGCAAAGAGCCCCCCTTTGGGGGGTGCCCGTCAGACATTGCAGCGCCGGTCTGACGAGGAGCTGTCCGATGATGAAGCATGACACCTAGTATGGTGTGTGAGGACTCTTGCTCCTAATGATTAGGACTCCTTTATTCCCCCTCCCTGTTTTCTTGGAACAGTGTATCATATTATATTATTATTTAAAAAGTAGAACATGTGTGCTTAAGGTTTATAAGTCCTAGAAGTGAAAACTCCTAAAGTTGTTTTTTTTACTCCTGCAAGGCCTGTCTCTCCCCTTGACTAAGATTAGGTTACCCTATTACATTTTATACGTGATGCTTAGATTGGGAGCAAGTAGAAATATACTGTTTACACTCAAATGAATTGTAATGTAAAATCAAGTTTTTTTTAAGTCACATTTCTGAAAATGTCACTTTTAGAAAGTTGGCATCTTCCTGTCCCAACCATTTGTGCCTTCTGCCAGTGTCCTAGGTCACATGACTGGGAACGGCTAAGCTATTGGTGCTTGTGTATTGCTTCCCAGCAGTAACACAAAAGAGGTTTACGTGTGGACAGGACAGGTCCCCCTGGCAGTAGGACTGTGGGGTGTGGTGGTGTACCCATCTCCACTTGCATATCAAAGGGCTTTGCCTAAATCACTCACACAAGAATCTGACACCAGGCCTGCCCTGTCCACTTCGCACAGAGAATCCGACGCCCACGACGACCGCCAAAGCAAAGTTCCAGTGAGACCTGCTGTATGTGATACAGTGACTGCCAGTGCCAACTGACAATGCAAGATCTGTACTCCGGTCTATAGCAGCAAGAGACTTCAGTGACTGGCAACACAAAGCTCCAGCAGCAATCGGCTGCAGCATCTGAATTGCTTTTAACACTACAGCCCGCTATACCCAGTCTGCTCTTCACGCTATAGCAATGACCATCCTCAATGTTCTCCTTGCTCCCTGCAGCCGCATCCACCCATGAACTGAACTGTTTGTGGCAGACTTTCAGAAGGTAACACTTCCAACAGGAATCACCTGGTCTCTGTATTCCGACCTGTGCTCCATCGAGGTCAGCCTGATCTTGAATGACCAGATGACATAGAGTGGCACTTTATGCTTTTATGTGCTATATTTACTTAAAACTTTGAATCTGGGTATCTTCTGATTGGATTTTTGTGATTCTGGTATTTTATTTATTAAAGTTGACTCTGTTTTTCGAAATTGCTTTCAGGGTTTCTGTTGTTGTGTTTTCACTTTATTACTGTTTGTGTGCTGCATACATACCTTTCCATACTGCTGCCAAGGTAAGCTCAGCTGCTGCATGCCAAGTTACCAGAGGGTTAAACACAGGCTAAATGAGTGACTTTTGTAATTCACCCTCACAAGGACTGTTAGACCTAACAGCCTTAGGGTGGTCATCCCCCAACTGTTTGCCTGCCTCGCTCCACTTTTCTGACACTGTTTTTGCTGGTTTTAAGACTGCTAACCAGTGCCAAAGTGCATATGCTCTCTCCCTTAAACATGGTGACATTGGTTCATTCCCAGTTGGCATATCTGATTTACTTGTAAGTCCCTAGTACAGTGCACCACATGTGCTGAGGGCCTGTAAATTAAATACTACTAATGGGTCTGCAGCACTGATTGTGCCACCAATATAAGTAGCCCCTTAACCATGTCTCAGGCCTGCCATTGCAAGGCTTGTGTGTGCAGTTTTCACTCCCACTTCGAAGTACTTGCCAAGCCTTAAACTCCCCTTTTTCTACATAAGTCAGCCCTAAGGTAGGCCCTAGGTAACCCATGTGGCAGGGTGCTATGTAGGTAAAAGGCAGGACATGCACATGTGTGGTTAATATGTCCTGGTAGTGTAAAACTCCTAAATTTGTTTTCCACTACTGTGAGGCATGCTCCTTTCACAGGCTAGCACTAGGGCTACCCTCATATACTGTTTGAGTGGTAGATTCTGATCAGTAAGGGGTAACCAGGTCATATTTAGTATTGTCAGAATGATAGTAGAAAATCCTGCTTATTGATGAGGTTGGATTTTATATTACTATTTTAGAAATGCCACTTTTAGAAAGTGAGCATTTCTCTGCACTTAAATCCATCTGTGCCTTACAGCCTGTCTCCAATCAACATCTGGGCTGGTTGACAGCTTCTTTGTGCATTTCACCCAGACAACCACAAACACAGGATACTCACTCACACCTGCACTCACCTGCATACTGAATGGGTCTTCCTCGGCTGGAAGGGTGGAGGGCCTGACACATTTCAAAGGCTAGTGGCCTGTCCTCACACAATGGACTGCCAAGCCCCCTACTGGGAGACACCCTGGCAGACAGACTTGTACTGAAAGGGGAACTTGTGCACTTCAAAACCACTCTTTGACGACTCCACCACTTCAAAGGCATCTTTTGGGTATATAAACCGGGTGGGGTCAGAGGAGAGGGTGCGACTGGATTAGTGCTTCCTCAGCTAATAATGCCGATTAGGTATAGATAAGTTGTAGATGGAGGTGTGTGTGGAAAGTAACTATGAGGATGGTTGTGTCTTACAAGAGGGAGTTCCCTTTATGGACTAGGTGGTCTCACACACATTATAGTGTCATGCTTCATTATTTGACCACCTAGCCCCACCCAGGTAAGATAGGACTACCTGGGCGGACTCAACCTTGTTGTTAAAGGAACAGTCGAGTGGTAAACCAGAGCGGCTGGGCACCGGCATGTAGGTACACCCACCGGTATTTCCCTTTGGAGTGAGTGTGACTACAAGGGATACCTCCCCCGCCATTTCCCAGACCAGAGGCTAGTTGCCTTTCCCACTGTATGAACAATCTGTTCAGGTAGGCCATTTACCTTTTTTCCTTACACTTAGCGAGCATGCCTAATAGAAGCCCTAACTAGGGGATCCTAGACCCTGACGAATGCCCCTGACCTTCCAGCACATAGAGAGGGCAGAAACATGTTGGTCACTGCTTTTTAGACTCTATGAGACATTAGCACTCAACTGAGTACCCATTCCCTTTTAACCTTACCTGCGTACACCTTAATTAAAAGTACCCAACCAGGATTGGTGACACGTATGGTATTTTTATTCTCAACCTCATCTGGATCCCTGTTAATTATCCAGTAAGATTTATTTCAGCACACCCTCGACTGTTCCTTTAACAACGAGGTTGAGTCCGCCCAGGTAGTACTATCTTACCTGGGTGGGGCTAGGTGGTCAAATGATGAAGCATGACACTATAATGTGTGTGAGACCACCTAGTCCGTAAAGGGAACTCCCTCTTGTAAGACACAACCATCCTCATAGTTACTTTCCACACACACCTCCATCTAGAACTTATCTACAACTAATCAGCATTATTAGCTGAGGATGCACTAATCCAGTCGCACCCTCTCCTCTGACCCCACACTTCCAGTGGTGTATGGATGTGTATTTTTGCTTTGGGAGTATGTGTGCGGCGGTAGGACTCCCACCACTCTCTTTCGTGTTTTGATATATAAACTGGGTCTCTGACACCACCAACTCAGACACTTCCGGACCTGCAACCTGTCAAGAGGAACTGCCTGACTGCCCAAAGGACTCATCTAGACTGCTTTGCTGTGAAGGACTGCTGCCCTGCTGCCCTCTGACTTTCCTGAGAAGTGCTCTCCAATGGCTTGGATTGAGGTTGCCTCCTGTTTCCTGAAGTCTCAGGGCCAAAAAGACTTCAGCTCTTGAGGAAACTCCGTAGGGCACCGAAAATCGACACACAGCCTGCCGGAAACAACACACATCTGTTTTGCGACTGAGAAATCGCCGCACAGCCGACCCGGAATGACACAACCTGACTTCTCGAGTGAAGAATCGGTGCCGTGCCTGCCTTGCAGCCAGAAATGTGACGCACAGAATACTGGATCGATGCACAGTCGAACCGGAATGACGCAGCTCGACTTCCCAAGTGAAGAATCGTTGCAGCGCCTGCCACACACCCGATTTTACCACGCATCTCCTCCTCTGCGGTTTCTGTGCATGTAATTATTAACGCAAACCAGGTACTTTTTGCAACTTAGAGACAACTGTTGACTTCTAAGATTTAAGACTCTTTTGACCTTACAAAAGAGATATTTCAGCTTGTACATATTGAATCTTTATTGTTTTTACCTTAATTTAACCAGATAAATATCCTATATTTTTCTAAGCCTGTGTGGTGGCTCAGCCAGCATATGAATGGAGAGGCGGTGCTGGGCCATGGGAGGCGGGGGTGATGAGGAATCGAGTGCACTTGTGTGTTAGGCAGGAAAAGGAGTGGGAAGCGGAGTGGCAGGAGACAGCGACAGCGACGGGAACGGTACGTCTTTTTTTATTTTATTTATTATTTGTCCCTGTCATCACCCGGCCCCTCCCCTTGATATTTGCGGCAGATGCCGTTGGTGATATGACGCGATCTTGAAGTACTGATTGATTGATTGATTGATTGACACACATGTTTCATTGTGTCTGTTCATGTGAGTGATGTAAAGTGCTCCAACACCCTAGGCTGGTAAAAAAAAGTGCTATAAAATGAATGAAATACAAGTGAGAGAGTGGCTATGGCGAAATGAGCTGCACTGTCAGAGGACGACGGTGAGGGAATCACTGAAGACCACTGTATCTTGGTGCACTGTAAGGTCATCATTTACTATGCTTTAAAAACTAATACAATTGAATATATAATGAAAAAATGTGTTGTAGAATGCACCTTTTTGCCATTTTTCCTAAATTAGACAACCCTAACCCCCACTGTAGCAGTCAGGTGCGCTCACTATGCACCATATGGGGGCTGAGCTGACAAAATTTGCAAGTGCTGCTTTGGGTTCCCAGTCCTGACATGCTTGTACATGCCAAAAACAGGAGCTGACATCAGAGAAAGATATTATGCCACATCTCGGATTGAGCATTCATTTCATTTCCAACAAACAGACCGCCATTACGTGTCCACCACTTCTTAGTTGAAAGCTATAGGAACCTAAATATTTTCTGGTTCCTTGTCTAACATTGGGTACAAGTGTGACAGGATCCACAGGCATTATACAATTAAGATAAACAGTGTTAAAATGACAACAGGGTTTGTTTACTAGTGTACACACAGGATCTGTAACAAGGCAAATTTTAACCATTGAAGTGAAAGTGCTGAGGTGACTATTTCCTATGGGAGCTACCATAGTTGAGACTTCATATCACAAATATTGAGATTATACGGAATAATTAGTGAGCTTCTGGCCAGGGATGCATGCCACTATACGAAAGATACCAATGCTAGAGAACTGGAGTTCCAGAAAAGTGATTTCAGATTGCATAGTACTGCTTGGCAACAGAGAAGCCTGCTGCTCAACTCCAACCAATAGACCTTGGACAAGTGTGACTGCTGTCCCAAGGGTCTTCTCCACCACACTTCCAGGAGCAGTTATCCACCAGTTATCTTCAGCATGCTTCTGGTGGAATACACTGCCACTCTACCAACTAGGAGCAGCATTTCATTCTCACTGGCACAAACCGATGCAGACAGTGCAGCAGTGCTTAATATGAGCCGGTGGTTTCCAGTGCGGAGCACCGGCACTTATTTTTGAGGGCCGGAACTTATTTTTCATCCTCAAGCATTTAATGTGAACAAAAGACACTCAGGAAAGAGGGACGAAGAGAAAAACGAAAGCTTGTCACAAAGGGAGAAAGCAGAAAGCTGCAAGAGTGAGATGGAGGGGCAGGGAATGGCTGTAAATGGATTAAAGAGGCCGGAGATGGCTTCAGGATTACGCTGACTCAGTATTCCATGCTTGTACATTTAACTGCAGCAGCCTCAGGTTTCAGAGGAGGGCTTTGGGCACCGGCACCTTTTTATTTACACATTAAGCTCTGCAGTGCAGAGCAAGTGGGCAATTCCCTATTTAGAAATAAGTTGGCCCTTGCCCGTGCACCTAAGAAATGAGGAATTGGTCGGATGTTGTTCTATCCTTTGTCATGCCCATGTAAAATCTGATGCAACTACGAGTATCTAGATTTGAAAAGAAGGAGCAAAGTATCACCGTTTGTTCAAATGGAAGTCTGAAAGGTACCTTAGTCAAGAACCTTGGGTTAGTATGCAAGGTGACTGAGTTTCTTGAAATACAAAACCTTCCTTTTCTAGTGATGGCTTTAAGCTCTCCCATTCTTGCCAAAGTCAAGGCCAGCTGGAGTGTTTTACTGAGGAAAGCTATTTGAGATCAGCCCCTCTGATGAGCTTGAAAAGTGGAAGCAGCAGTTGAATGAGTACCAGGATCAGTACCATGGATTCGGATCTCGTCAGACTCAGTGAGAGGAACAGAAAAGCTTTTCATGAACTATTTAATGATCCTTTGAGAAAAGAGAGAAGGATCATTGTTCCATCTTTAGGACCTTGATGTTGCTGCCAAATGTCCTTTTACTGCTGTGTACTTAAAGCAATTCTTGGCCAGGAGGGGCAGATGGGATTGAAGCCTTCAGCCTCGCATCAGATGCAAAAGTGGCTGGATCTGGTTGTGCATGCTACGTCATGGTGGGGACGTGTACTTGCACTAGTATTGACATGCAATATGTGGAGATGTCCAAATTCTTGGTTGTGAAGAACCAAGCTGTCAGGCTGTGTGATATTATGTTGTGTTGAAAGATCTAACAATTGTGCCTGAAGGGTAGCTTCGGATGGAACTTTAGTGGGAACAATGGGTATCAGGTCGTTGCACCACAATTTGAGTGTCCGTGCTGCAGCTATTAATATCAGAGGAAGTTACAATGTCTCCCAGAAATAGGAGCTGACCAGTGGGACAGGTGGAAGACGTGTTTACACTAAGGGGCATCTTTACAAGAAAGTGGAGGGGCTTTGGGGGTGACGAGCTGAGGGGAGTGCACTGTGCACTCCCCTCAGAGCGCATGTGTGTTTGGCCATCTGTCTCGGGCCGGCCAAACACACATGCGCACAGGTGCATAGATGATGCGCCACTTTTCTTGCACCCCATTGTTCCCCCCTAACAACACCATGTGTGCGCCGTATTTACAACAAGGGGCACCATAGCGCAAGTTAGGCCAATACCGTAAAAAATCTTGACACTATTGAGGCCCACTGAATACCATAGGAGTGTCACTTTAACGCCTGCTTTATGCAGGCGTTAAAAATGACGCTAAAAATGGCACAGTGGAATATTGTAAATTTCACTGTACCATTTTTCTGGGCCTCCTAACGGGGAACACCCCCCCTCTTACATACATGATGCCTGGCACAGGCATAAAGTGGCGCAAGGGGTTACAAAGTGGCAAATTGCTTGCATTGCACCACTTTGTAAATATGGCATGATGAAATGCCTCCTTAATGCCACGTTAGCATCAAAGTTAATTAAGGTACCGTGACTCAAGGAGGTGCAAAGGGCTTGTAAATATGCCCCTGAGTGTCAGACAGTGTGGTCGAAATAGAATAATACAATCTATTGTGGAGGCCTAGGCTTCCTCGGCAGAGGCGCCATGCCTCTGAAGAAAAGCACTCCCCTGGTCCAGGCACTTTGTCAGTATCTGGGGGTGGATTAAAGAGACAGCATTGATCTGAGCTGCCTGTCACCTAGAATCTCAGATACATCATGTGGTTGATGGGTGTTTAACCTGACAGCCTTAGGGTGGTCACCCCTAATGTTTTGCCTGCCTCCCTCCACTTTTTAGATACTGTTTTTGCAGGTTTTAAGACTCTGCGCACTTTACCGCTGCTAACCAGTGCTAAAGTGCATATGCTCTCTCCCTTTAAACATGGTAACATTGGATCATACTGTAGGAAGTTTGCTCTGTATGTACTATTTCAAAGTAAGAAATAGTGTGCACAGAGTCCAAGGGTTCCCCTTAGAGGTAGGATAGTGGCAAAATTAGATAATTCTAATGCTCTCTTTTGTGGTAGTGTGGTCGAGCAGTAGGCTTATCAGAGGGTAGTGTTAAGCATTTGTTGTACACACACAGGCAATAAATGAGGAACACACAGTCAAAGACTTACTCCAGGCCAATAGGTTTTTATATTGAAAAATATATTTTCTTAGTTTATTTTAAGAACCACAGGTTCAAGATTTGCAGTAAACACTTTAAATGCAAGGTACTTCACTTAGATACTTTAGGAACTTTGAATAAAAGCAATATCATATACAGTCTTTGTAAAAAATGGCAATAAGCTATTTTCAAAGTGGACACAGTGCAAAAAACAGCAGTTCCTGGGGGAGGTAAGTAAAGGTTAGATTAGGAGGTAAGTAAAACACTTACAAGTCTCAGTTCTGGGGCATAGGCAGCCCACCGTTGGGGGTTCAAGGCAACCCCAAAGTTACCACACCAGTAGCTCAGTGCCAGTTAGGTGCAGAGGTCAAAGTGGTGCCCAAAACACATAGGCGCCTATAGAGAACAGGGGTGCTCCGGCTCCAGTCTGCCAGCAGGTAAGTACCTTCGTCCTCGGGGGGCAGACCAGGGGGGGGTTGTAGAGCACTGGGGGGGGGGGGGGGACACAAGTAGGCACACAACACACACCCTCAGCGGCACAGGGGCGGCCGGGTGCAGTTGCGAAGCAGGCGTCAGGTTTTAGGTAGGAAACAATGGAGGGACCCGGGGGTCAGCCACCACCTGGGCTAGGCAGAGGGTCGCTTGGGGGTCACTCCTGTGCTGAGGTTCGGTTCCTTCAGGTCGTGGGGGCTGTGGGTGCAGTGTTGGTTCCAGGCGTCGGGTCCCTTGTTACAGGCAGTCAGGGGGAGCCTCTGGATTCTCTCTGCAGGCGTCGCTGTGGAGCCTCAGGGGGGTCGTCTCTGGTTACTTACGGGCTCGCAGTCGCCAGGGAGTCCTCCCTGATGTGTTTGTTCTCTGGATCTCGAGCCGGGGGCGTTGGGTGCAGAGTCTGAAGTCTCACGCTTCCAGCGGGAAACGTGCAGTCTTTGAAAGTTGCTTCTTTGTTGCAAAGAAGTAGCTGGTTTTGAACAGGGCCGCTGTTCATGGGAGTTTCTTGGGCCTTTAGTCCAAGGCAGTCCTCTGAAGCTTCAGAGGGCGCAGGTCCCTGTCGGATGTGTCGCTGGAGCAGGTTTTCGAAGTTGGAGACAGGCCGGTAGGGCTGGGGCCAAAGCAGTTGTCGTCTTCCTCCTTCTCTGCAGGCTTGTAGGTCAGCAGTAGTTCTTCTTTCTTCAAGTTGCAGGAATCTAGTTTCCTAGGTTCTGGGGTGCCCCTAAATACTGAATTTAGGGGTGTGTTTAGGTCTGGGAGGGCAGTAGCCAATAGCTACTGTCCTTGAGTGTGGCTACACCCTCCTTGGGCCTCCTCCCTGTGGGGAGGGGGGTACATCCCTAATCCTATTGGGGGAATCCTCCAAACTCAAGCTTGAGGATTTCTAAAGGCAGGAGTCACCTCAGCTCAGGACACCTTAGGGGCTGTCCTGACTGGTGGGTGACTCCTCCTTGTTTTTCTCATTATCTCCCCCTGGACTTGCTGCCAAAAGTGGGGGCTGTGTCCAGGGGGCGGGCATCTCCACTAGCTGGAGTGCCCTGGGGCATTGTAACACGAAGCCTGAGCCTTTGAGGCTCACTGCTAGGTGTTACAGTTCCTGCAGGGGGGAGGTGTGAAGCACCCCCACCCAGAGCAGGCTTTGTTTCTGGCCTCAGATGGCACAAAGGCCCTCACCCCAGGAGGTCAGAAACTCATCTCTCAGCAGCAGGCTGCCACAGACCAGTCAGTCCTGCATTGAAGGATTGGGTAAAATACAGGGGCATCTCTAAGATGCCCTCTGTGTGATTTTTTTTATAAATCTAACACTGCCATCAGTGTGGGTTTATTATTCTGAGAAGTTTGATACCAAACTTCCCAGTATTCAGTGTAGCCATTATGGAGCTGTGGAGTTCGTTTTTACAAACTCCCAGACCATATACTTAATATGGCCACACTGTACTTACAAAGTCTAAGATTAGACTTCACCACTGTAGGGGCATATTTCTGAAGCAGCTATGCCCTCACCTGTGGTATAGTGTACCCTGCCTTAGGGCTGTAAGGCCAGTTAGAGGGGTGACTTACCTATGCCACAGGCAGTATTTTTGGGGCATGGCATCCTTGGGGGGATGCCATGTCAACTTTGTCTTTTTCTCCCCACCAACACACACAATCTACAATGGCAGTGTGCATGTGTTAGGTGAGGGGTCCCTTAGGGTGGCACAACATATGGGCAGCCCTTAGGGACCTTCCCTGGTCACAGGGCCCTTGGTACCACTGGTACCTTTTACAAGGGACTTATCTCTGTGCCAGGGGTGTGCCAATTGTGGAAACAATGGTACATTTTAGGTGAAAGAACACTGGTGCTGGGGCCTGGTTAGCAGGGTCCCAGCACACTTCTCAGTCAAGTCAGCATCAGTATCAGGCAAAAAGTGGGGGGGGGGGTAACTGCATGAGGGAGCCATTTACTTTCAATACCCAAATGAACTATTTAATTCACTTATAAGTCCCTATTAAAATGCCCTATATGTGCCCTGGGCCTGTAGATTAAACGCTACTAGTGAGCTTGAAGCACTGATTGTGCCACCCACTTACGTAGCCCTTTAACCTTGTCTCAGGCCTGCCATTGCAAGGCCTGTGTGTGCAGTTTTACTGCCAATTCGACTTGGCATTTAAAAGTACTTGACAATCCTAAAACTCCCCTTTTTCTACGTATACGTCACCCCTATGGCATGCCCTAGGGAATCCATAGGGCAGGGTGCTGTGTAGGCAAAAGGCAGGACATATACCTGAGGAGTTTACATGTCCTGGTAGTGTAAAACTCCTAAATTCGTTTTTACACTGCTGTGAGGCCTGCTCCCTTCATAGGCTAACATTGGGGCTGCTGATGATCTGAAAGGAGTAGGAAGTATGGCAAGAATGGTGATACAAAACCCTGCTGACTGGTGAAGTTGGATTTAATATTACTATAGAAATGCCACTTTTAGAAAGTGAGCATTTCTCTGCACTTAAATCCTTCTGTGCCTTTCAATCCTTGTCTGGCTAGGTTTAGTTGACAGCTCCCTTGTGCATTCACTCAGACACACCCCAAACACAGGATACTCAGCCTCACTTGTATACATCTGCATTTTGAATGGGTCTTCCTGGGCTGGGAGGATGGAGGGCCTGACACTTGCATGTCAAAGGACAGTAGCTTGCCCTCACACAAAGGACTGCCACACGCCCTACTGGGACCCTGGCAGACAGGATTGAACTGAAAGGGGACCTTGTGCACTTCTAAGCCACTCTTTGAAGTCTCTCTCACTTCAAAGGCACATTTGGGTATTTAAACAGGGCCTCTGCCCCTACCAACTCAGACAATTCCTGGAAAAGAGAATCTGAACCAGAACCTGCAACCCACCAAGAAGACCTGCCTGGCTGCTCAAAGGACTCACCTGTCTGCTTCCTGTGAAGGACTGCTGCCTTGCTGCTCTCTGGCCGTGGTGAAAAAGTGCTCTTCAAAGGCTTGGATAGAGCTTGCCTCCTGTTCCCTGAAGTCTCAGGACCAAAAAGACTTAGGTCCTCATTACAACCCTGGCGGTGGGTGTTAAAGCGGCGGTAATACCGCAAACAGGCTGGCGGAAAAAAAAGGGATTATGACCGTGGCGGACACCGCCAACATAGATGGCCACTTTAACACTGCGACCGCCACGGCGGTAGAAACAAACAGAGTGGCAGTCACTGCCAACAGACAGACGGGAGACAAAGTACCGCCCACCCTATTACAAGAGGCCTATCCGCCACATTTTCCGGGGCGGAACCAACGCTATCAAAAGCACTGCGGAAACCGTATGCAGAAGGGAAAACACTCACCTCCCGACACCCAACGATGAACCAGCGCGCTATGGAGCCCGAACTACACGTACTGCCCATGTTGGTTTACCTCCTCTTCTACCAGGAGTACGAATGGCGGCGGCGACCACGGTGAGTACTGCACCTACAACATAGAGGAGGGGGGAGGAAAGAGAGTGACACACACACACAACACCCCCACCAGCACCCTCACACACACACAAATACATGCAGCAACATTACATATACACCCCCTCCGCACGCCCTGGAAGAACGCAAGGGCAAAAGGAAATTATTGTAACCATTGTAATCAAGAAAAATCCATTATTCAAAAGTAAACATTCAGTATATACAAATATGTACACCAACTACACAAGTCCGGATAGTGTACTAATCATTGTCCGTGGACCACTGGGCCCAAATTGAATGGGCGAAGCCCACAACATGATACCTGACTCGAAACGGAGAGAACACTGCTGGGGCATCAGATCGAAAATATACAGGCACCTCAGGGGAAGGAGGAGGGGGCACCTCAGCCTGATGAACGCACAACACCACTGCTGCACGAGGGGGCTCCATGCCCAATGATGTATCCTGGGGAGTGCAAAGCCACAGTCTCTCAAGTCTCTCCACCTTTATCCTGGGAAGTGCAAAGCCACAGTCTCTCAAGTTTCTCCAGTGGCTGGGTTGCCCACTGCTTTATCCTGGGGAGTGCAAAGCCACAGTCTCTCAAGTCTCTCCAGTGGGTTGTTTGCCCACTGCTTTATCCTGGGGAGTGCAAAGCCACAGTCTCTCAAGTCTCTCCAGTGGGTCGTTTGCCCACTGTTTTATCCTGGGGAGTGCAAAGCCACAGTCTCTCAAGTGGATAACAGTCTCCACTGGTTCTGGAGGGGGCTTGGTGCCCAGAGTGCGTCACCCTGCCAAGGACTGAGGTAGTGGATGTGATTCTCCACTGGTTCTAGAGGGGGCCTGGTGCCCAGAGCGCTTCATCCTGCCAAAGACTGAGGTAGTGGATGTGATTCTCCACTGGTTCTGGAGGGGGCCTGGTGCCCAGAGTGCTCCACGTGCAGTGTGGCCGGTACAATTCCCTCACCTGGGTGTGCGTGCCACGAGATTTGCGAGGTTCAGGTAGCATGATACGCCATGGAGGCAGCGACATACCCCACACTTCTGCGGCTGCACCTTCCACCTGCAGGTGTAAACATTAATGGAAGAAATGCCTCATGGAAGCTGCCCAGGGTCCAGGAACTCTCCTCCAGCCTCAGACGACTGACCACTGGGGATGTAGCCATGTCAGCAGTGGTGCCTGTGTCCGAGGATGCCACCGGGCCAGTGGCGGTTCTTGCGGCGGTGTCTGTCGCAGCGGTGCTTGCGGTGGTGTCTGATGCGGTGGTGCTTGCTGCGGTGCTGCCGGCGGTGCATGGGTCAGCACCTGCAGAGGGACACAGCAGGACCTTTCCTGCAGCCTCGCACAGCTGCCCACTGGGAAAGAGGTTGGGGACTGTCACTGAGGCTGTAACGAGCCGGGGCAGTGCAGGTGGCGGTGCTTGCGGCGGTGTCTGTCGCGGCGGTGCTTGCGGTGGTGTCTGTTGCGGCGGTGCTTGCCACGGTACTGGCGGTGGAGCATGGTTCTGCACCTGCAGAGGGACACAGCAGGACGTTTCCTGCAGCCTCGGATGGCTGCCTACTGGGGAAGAGACTGGGGACTGTCGCTGAGGCTGCAGACGTGCCGGGGGCGGTGCAGGTGCCAGTTGTGGTGGCGGGGCAGCTTACGGTGTTCGCCGCCGTACAGGTTGACGTGCTTGTGGACAGAAAGTGTGACACTGGTCCCACAGTTGGTGCCACCATGCCCTCTCCTGACCTGCTCTTCAGCTTTTGGCTCTTCCCCAGCTTTGATGGTGCCGCAGTTGTCTTGCCACTATCCCCTTTGGCTTTTGCTGAGCCCTTGGTACTTTTGGCTTCTCCCTCTGGGATGTGGGCACCTTTTTCACCTTGGCAGGTGGCGGAATGTCCTTGCCCTAGCTACGTGGCACACTGGCAGCCCTGATGGGTGGCGCACTCCATGACCCCACAGTTGCAGGCACCACTGTGCCTGGGGATTTGGTGGCTGAGGTGCTGGGCTGGGACCTGGAAAGCCTGGCCCTAGGGAAAGGACGGGGGGGAGCTGTAGGGAAAAAGTCAATCTTAGCCAGGAAGAGTTTCTTAGACACACTGGGACGGGAAGATGGAGGGGGTTTGGGAGTGGAGGTAGAGGTAGTGGTTGTAGGAGGTGTACGTCTGCTTAATTTCGGTGTAGGTGCATGGGCCGGAGGCTGTTGTGAGGTTGATGGCTGTTGGGTGGGTGTGTGCCTGCGTTTGTGTACTTTGGGAGGAGGGCTCACAGACACACTGGGAGAGGACCCTGGGGAGGTGTGCATGGTAGTGGGGGTGGTGAGTGCACGTGAGCGGTGTGTGGTGATGGGCGTGCTGGTGATGGAGGCAGTGGCTGAGGATGTAGTGCATGCAGGTGTGAGTGGAGACGAGTCAGGGAGGGGGGAGGAAGACGTGGAGGATGGGGACACAGTGGAGGCAGTGGATGTTGCTGTGTCTGCATGGGGATGGTGCTTGTGTGATTGCCTGTGGGATGTGTGGTGCTTATATTTGCCTGAGCCACTCTTGTGTGTTGATGACTGTGCATGCTGGTCTGATGGTGTGCATGGGATAGGCTGAGGTACAGGGGAATGGGTCTGGGTGGAGGAAGTTGGAGGGGGGGGGCTGGACACGGGGACAATGGCTGCCATCAGTGCTGAGGCAAGAGCCTGAAATGCTCCCTGTTGGGCTGCCTGGCCTGAATGAATGCCCTCCAGGTATGCATTTGTTTGTTGCAAATGCCTCTCTACACCCTGGATGGCATTCACAATGGTAGATTGACCAACAGTGAGGGATTTCAAGAGGTCAATAGCCTCCTCACTGAGGGCAGCAGGGCTGACTGGGGCGAGGCCTGAGGTGCCTGGGGCGAAGGAGATGCCCACCCTCCTGGGTGAGTGGGCACGGGACACACGCTGAGGGGCTGCTGGGAGGGCGGTGCTGGTACGGGGTGGTGGCTGTACCTGTTGATGCGGTGGGCACAGAGGTGCCCGCCACCGCAAGGGAGCTCCCATCAGAGCAGGAGTTGCTGTCACTGCTGTCTGCTCTTGTCCCCACCGTGGAGCTCCCCTTGCCCTCTGTCCCACTGGTGGCTTCAGACTCCATTGTTTCACCCTCCAGGGCCAGGTGGGTTGCAGCTCCCTCCTGCTCCAGTGCCAATGCTCCTTCGCCTGATGATGCTATTGCACACAAGAACAGGGAGACCACAAAAAGGGGGGGGGGGAGACAGAAGAAAGACATGTTCAGTGCATGCAACACCACTACCGTTGGCGGACACAACACACATGGAGCAGCCCTCTGCACTACGCCATGCAATAACAGTTCCTAGAAATTTCAGCTGACCATGGGGTACGAGGCCTAAGACCAATTGCTGGACACCTGAAAGTCACAGGAGCCTGACTAGGTGTAGATGGCTCTTACCACTGGTGGGGTTGGGGTACCACATAGCCTGCCTCACAAGGGACCTTGTCTACCAACTTTGCCCTGGCCTAGGGGAACCCACTGCCCACCTCCCCACCCAGACACCTCGTAATGCGCGCAGTCAGCTGAATGAGAGTGTACTCACCCCATTGTAGCTGCTGTGATGCCCTCAAGCACCCATCCAACTCCGGATAGGCCACCGCCAGGATCTGGAACATCAGGGGGATGATGGTGCGACGGGCACCCCTCCCATGTTGGGAGGCCATCCCCAGCTGGGCCTCCACCATATTCTTGCTCCAGCGGCAAAGGTCCTCCCATCTTTTATGGAAGTGGGTGCTCCATCTGTGGTAGACCCCCAGGGTCCGGACGTCCTTGGCGATGGCACGCCAAATACCCTTCTTCTGGTGGGCGCTGACCTAGAGGAATGGTACAGGGGGAAAAGGAAATTACTTACCCATCCGGACCGTCATACTCATTGCCCCCCAGTTCCACCCTTGCCCTGACGCACATACACTCCCCACCCGCAAATGCAGGCCTCAGAGCCCCCGTACCTTCCATCCACACCACTCAAAACAGGCATTACCCATGCAGAATGCTCACAGTGTACTCACCTGTTTGTCTGGAGGACTGTACAGTTGCGTGTACTGGGGGAGGACCCCATCCACTAGTTTCTCCAACTCCTCCGAAGAGAGGGCAAGGTGCCCTTTCCCCAGACACATGAGTCATTTTTGCTTCCTGAATGAGGTCATAGCAGCACTTGCAGTGTAGGTCCTCTCCTGTTGAAGGTCAGGTATCAAGTGAGTGAACAGACAGAAAATGGCGGTCACGTCCGTGGCGGTGCGTACCATCACCGCAGGGCGTACATCGTTATTGGCTCCTGGGACCCATAGGGCCCAATGATAACCAATGCAGAATTGGACCGCGGTCCTCGACCGCCCACCACAAGGGTGTAGAATGGTAGCGCAGTTACCTCCTATCCCCTTGTCCCACCTTACAGGTCAGGCAGCCGCTATTTCAGGAGGCCACATGGGATGGATGTTAACTGCGTCACACTATCTAGGCCGGGAATATAGACAGATACCGGCACGTTGCGGATTAATAAAGTTTCTGAAAATAAGACATTGTGATACCTCAGTGTTGGAAGACTCCCTGCTCGCTGTTCTCATCCATAGGGCATGTTCGCTGGGGCAGGTGATGAGATGGCGGCATCCTCCGGTGTACAGACCCCTGGTGGACCTGTCGACAATGGAAGAGGGACACATTCTGGTCATATGCAGACTTGATCGTGCAACAATCCAGGAACTGTGTGCCCAGTTGGAGCCGGACCTGATGTCAGCTATCCGCCATCCCACAGGAATCCCCCCTCTAGTGCAGGTCCTGTCTGTAGTCTATTTCCTGGCCAGTGGGTCTTTTCAAACAACAGTGGCCATGGCATCAGGGATGTCCCAGCCAATGTTCTCTAACATGTTGTCCAGAGTGTTGTCTGCCCTGCTGAAACACATGCGCAGCTACATCGTTTTCCCTCAGGTGGAGGATTTGCCCACAGTGATAGGTGACTTCTATGCCCTGGGACATATCCCTATCATCATTGGTGCCATTGATGGTACAAATGTGGCATTTGTACCCCCCGCAGAAATGAACAGGTGTACAGAAACCAGAAGAGCTACCATTCTATGAATGTGCAGATGGTGTATTTGGCAGACCAGTACACCTCCCATGTCAATGCCAAGTATCCTGGCTCTGTGCATGATGCTTACATTTTGAGGAATAGCAGCATCCCTTGTGTGATGGGCCAACTCCAGAGGCACCGTGTGTGGCTAATAGGGGAGGGCAAGGTCCCAATACAGTTGACATAGGTTTCTGGGTATGGGGCTGTCCCTAAGGGTTAGTGTGTGTCTAACAGTTGTCCCTCTGCATTTGCAGGTGACTCTGGTTACCCCAACCTGTCATGGCTACTTACCCCAGTGAGGAATCCCAGGACAAGGGCAGAGGAACGCTACAATGAGGCACATGGGCGGGTGATCGAACACACCTTCGGCCTCCTGAAGGACAGATTCCGTGCCTCCATCTGACAGGTGGCTCCCTATAATACTCATCAAAGAAGGTGTGCCAGATAACGCGGCCTGCTGTATGCTGCACAACCTGGCTTTGCGACACCAGGTGCCTTTTCTGCAGGAAGATGGGCCAGATGGTGGTCTTGTGGCAGAGCTGTGGGGCTTGTGGAGAGTGAGGAAGTGGAGGGAGAAGAAGAGGATATAGACAACCGAAACAACATCATCATGCAATACTTCCAGTGAGACATAGGTAAGAAGATGCCACTGCTTCCCACGTCTCATTCTATTGTTGGAACTAGCATAAGTGTGTCATTTTCATTTAGTGTATGGACCCTGACTTGTCACTTTGACTTTCTATTTCACAGATTTGGGTGCCACTTTGTGCCCTCTGCTATTTTTACTGCTGGCCTACAGCTGTGTTACATTGGTATGTGAACAAGTAAATTGACATTGCTATATTCCATAGTTATTGCAATAACACATTTGTGAAAGCACAGACTGACTCCAGATTGTTTTGTGATTGAAGTGTGTTTATTCCTGTGCAAATAAGTGAAAGGGGTTGTAAAATGGGCTGGGGGGATGGTGGAGGAATGTCCATGGCAGAGTCCAGTCTATTTGTTTCACAGGTACATTGTCCAAAGGGGCATAGGAGCAATGGCAGTTTAAGGATGGACAGGTTGTCAAAGTGGGACAGAAGGTTGACATTCAGGGGGGTCTCCTTTCCTGGCAAGGGTCTTGGCAATTATCTCTGTCTTGCTCCTGGATCTCAGGGACCATTTGGGGGGTGGTTCTCCATCTGCAGGGGGTGGGGTGCTGGTGTCCTGTTGTTCCTGTGGCAGTGCCTTCTGTCCACTAGCGCCGGCAGAGGTGGAGGGCTGTTCATCGTCCAGGCTAGTGTCAGGGGCCCCTTGTTGTGCCACTGTGTCCCTCCTGGTGTTGGCCATGTCTGCCACCATCCCTGCAATGGTGACCAGGGTGGTGTTAAGGGACTTCAAGTCCTCCCTGATCCCAAGGTAGTGTTCCTCCTGTAGCTGCTGGGTCTCCTGAAACTTGGCCAGTACCGTTGCCGTCGTCTCCTGGGAATGATGGTAAGCTCCCCTGATGTTGGAGAGTGCCTCCTGGAGAGTGGGTTCCCTGGGCCTGTCCTCCCCATGTCGCACAGCAGTCCTCCCAGTTTCCCTGTTATCCTGTGCCTCTGTCCCCTGAACCGTGTGCCCACTGCCACTGTCCCCAGGTGCGCCGTAGCGGGAGGCAGTCAAGAACCACCTTGCAACTCCTTTTGGTTATCATTGGGCCCTATGGGTTACAGTGGCCAATGGTGATGTACGCCAGTGGTGACTGTACGTACCGCTGCGGACGTGACAACCCTTTTCTATCTGTTCACTCACTTGCTACCTGACCTTCAACAGGAGAGGACCTACACTGCATGTGCTCCTGTGACCTGTTTCTGGAACCGAAGATGGCTCGTGTGACTGGGGAAAAGGCCCCTGCCTTCACCTCGGTGGAGTTTGAGAGACTGGTGGATGGGGTCCTACCTCAATACCGAATGCTGTATGGGCCTCCAGACCAAAAAGTGAGTACACTGTGATCACGATGCATGGCGCATGAATGCATGGAGTGGTGTGTGTGAAGGCCTCGTGTGGGGGGGTGGGTTGGTGGATGGGCCCTGAGCAGCGTGCTGCATGTATGCTGGGCCATGTCTAAGCGTAAGGGGATGTGAAGGGCTATTATGGGCCACGAGTGTAACAGGCAGGACGGTCTGACTGGTACCTTTTCCTATGAGTATTTCTCTGCAGGTCAGCGCCCATCAGAAAAAGGGTACTTGGCATGCCATTGCCAGGGATGTGTGGACCCTGAGGGGCTACGGCAGGTGGAGCAACCACTGTCGCAAACAGTGGGAGGACTGGAGACGCTAGGCACGGAAGGCATGGAAGACAGCGGAGGCCCAGTTGGGGATGGCCCCCCAATGGGGAAGGCGTGCCAGTCGAACCCTGACCCCCCTGATGACACGCATACTGGCGGTGGCCTATCCGGAGCTGGATAGGTGCCAGGGGGCATCACAGCAGCCACAAGGGGGTGAGTACAGTGCCCCAATATACTACTTGGCCATGGTGGGTTGGTATCAGGGTGGGGGATGTGGGCCTGTGGGTTCCCCTAGGCCAGACATTGCAGGGTAGGACCCATGTTGGGCAGGGTCTGATGTAAACTTCCTCCAACTAAGCTGGTAGGCATCCACTACTGGGCAGGGGTCTGTGGGTCTCAGGTATGCTGCAATTGGCGTTAGGTGTCCATGTCCATGGGCTGATGACTAGCATTGTGACCAGTAGTGCATAGCCTAGTGTGTAGGACTGTTCCCTGTGTGTGAGGGTGCTGTGTACGCCAACAGTGGTGTTGTTGCCACCATTGAGCAAGTGTATCCTTTGTCTTTCTCCCCCCTTTCTTGTTTTGTCACCCTGTGTTTCAGTGCATTAGCATCATCTGGCAGAGGAGCAGAGGCACCGGCGACGGAGGGAGCTGCATCCCACAGGACCCAGAAAGCCGAATCCACTGACGGTGAGGGCACCAGTGGGACGGAAGGTGAGGGGGGCACCAGTGGGACGGAAGGTGAGGGGAGCACCACGGCGGAGACTGGAGGGGACAGTTCGGACAGTGATACCTCCTCCGATGGAAGCTCCCTGGTGGTGGAGGACACCTCTGTGCTTACCCCAGCTACAGATATATCCGCCACCCCCATACCAGCACTGCCCTCCCAGCAGCCCCTCAGCATGTTTCCAGGGCCGCTCACCCAGGAGGGTGGGCATCTCCTTCACCCCAGGCACCTCAGGCCCTGCCCCAGTGAGCCCGGCTGCCCCGAGTGAGGAGGCTATTGACCTCCTGCAATCGATCTCTGTTGGGCAGTCAACCATTGTGAATGCCATCCAGGGGCTGGCAGCCCAAATGCCACAGACAAATGCATTCCTGGAGGGCATTCACACTTGCATGGCGGCCCAACAGAGATCAATCCAGGCTCCGGCCTCCTCTCTGATGGTAGCCATTATCCCTGTTTCTAGCCTCCCCCTCCAACTTCCTCTACCCAATCCCATTCCCCTCAACCCCAACCTATCCCAAGCACACAGGCAGACCAGCATGCACACAAGACAACACACAGGAGTGGTTCAGTCAAACACAAGCACCACACATCATCCCACAGGCACTCACACAAACACCATGCAGATGCAGACATACCAACATCCACTGCCTCCACTGTGTCCCCCTCCTCGTCGCCCTCCTCCCTCCCACTAGCGTGTACACTCACAAATGCATGCACAACATCCTCATCCACTACCACCATCACCATCAGGCCTATCAGAATACGCCCCTCACTGGCAGCCACCACCCCCACATCCGTGCACATGTCCTGTGTCCTCTCCCACTGAGTCTGTGCCCCCTCCTCCCAAAGTACACAAACGCAAGCACTCAGACACCCAACAGCCATCCACCTCACAACAGCATCCAGCCCATGCACCTGTACCCAAACTAGCAGGCACCTCCTACAACCACTTCCTCTTCCTCCACTCCCAAACCTTCACCCTCTTCCCACCCCAATATCCCTAAAAAGCTTTTCCTCTCCACCGTTGACCTCTTCCCTACCATTCCCCCCACCCCGTCCTTCACGTCGGGCCAGGGTGGTCAGAACCCAGGCGAGCACCTCAGCCACCCAGTCCACGGCCACAGTAGTGTCGACAGCTACTCCAGGTGGGAGAGGATACTGGGCACCAGGCAGCCACACTGAAAGGGTGCCTGCACCAGGTGCTGCAAGGAAGGCCAAGGAGGCACCGCCAGCTGCCTCAAGGAAGGGCAAGGAGGCACCCCCAGCTGCTACAGGTAAGGGCAAGGAGCAATCCCAGGCTGCTGACAGAAAGTGCAAGGGGCATGCACCAGCAGGCAGGAAGGACAGGAGGCGTGTTGCTGGGACTCAATCAGAGCCCTCACCAACAACCATGGTGGCTCAGCCACCCGAGGCTGCAAGGGAAGGGCTGGAGCCTCCCATCACCACTGCCAGCACTGCCACCAGCAGCAGCAGCCCCAGTGGGCAGCCGTCCGAGGCTGCAGGGGAAGGGCTGGTGCCTCCCACCACCACTGCCATCACTGCCACCAGCACCGCCGGCAGCAGCAGCAGCCTCAGTGGGCAGCCATCTGAGGCTGCAGGGGAAGGGCTGGAGCCTCCCACCACCATTGCCAGCACCACTGCCAGCAGCAGCAGCCCCAGTGGGCAGCTGTCCAAGGCTGCAGGGGAAGGGCTGGAGCTTCCCACCAGCACTGCCAGCTCCGACACCACCACCACTGCCAGCAGCAGCAGCCCCAGTGGGCAGCCGTCTGAGGCTGCAGGGGAAGGGCTGGAGCCTCCCACCACCACTTCCAGCAGCCGTCACCGCCGGAGGATAGTGTATAGACCTGCCTCCATGGGCTGTTGTGTGGCATGGCCCCTACAAATCCAGTGGGTATTACACCCAACTGAGAGACTGTGACCTTGCACTCCCCAAGAGCTGCATCATAGGGCACGATGCCCCGTCCAGAACCAGTGGCTATGGCACCCACTCTCCCCACCCTACCCCGGATGAAGATCACAGGGCACAATGCCCTCTCCAGAACCAGTGGAGAAGCCATCCACTCACCCCATCCTCCCCGGGATGAAGATCACAGGGCACGATGCTCCCTCCAGAACCAGTGGAGAAGCTATCCACTCACCCAATCCTTCCTAGCTTGAAGCACACTGGGCACAATGCCCCCTCCAGAGCATGTGGGCAAATCACCCACTTGAGAGACTGTGGCCTTGCACACCCCAGGAGATGTCAGTGGGCAAATCACCCACTTGAGAGACTGTGGCCGTGCACTTCCCAGGACAGCGCACAGGGCATGTTGCCCCCTCCAGGACCAGTTGCGTTGTACCATTTTCTAGATGAGGTTCCCTCCCCATTCCCCGTCCCCCTGAGGTGCCTGGCTATTTTCGACCTGATGCCCCGGCAGTGTTCTCTCCATGTTTTTGCAGGAGTGAGGTGGGGCCTTGGCCTATGTGGTGTGGCCCTGTGGCCCATGGACAGCGAGGACTGGGCAGTGTCCCTACATTTGTAAATATAAGTTTGGATTTTTATGCACTTATTCATAGTATTTTATCGTATTACGCTCACTTTCTTCAAATAATTTTGTCCTTGCATTATTCCTGAGGAGTACTGGGTAAATATGTTATGTTGCTGCATCTGGTTGTATGTATGGTGTTGGGGGTGGGGGGTGTGTGTCACTCTCTTTTTCCTCCCCGCCTCCCTTGTGTGCTAGGCGGAAGTACTCACCATGGTAGTCTTCCACGGTGCTGGTGTTCATAATGAAGCAGAAGGTAGACGGGCATGGAGAAGACATGCAGCTAGGGCTCCATGGTGTTGTGGTTGTTCCCGGAGTCTCCACAGGTGAGTCCTTTGACTTCTGAGATCTGTTTCCACCAGGCTTTTGATGTCGTTGGTACCGCCCCAGAAAAGGTGGCGGATAGGCCGGTCATAATAGTGTGGCCGATACATTGTCTTCCGCCTGCCTGTTGGCAGTTACCGACGTGGTGCTTGTTGATTTCGCCCTGGCGGTCGATGTGTTAAAGTGGCTGTCTGTCTGAGCGGTTTCCGCTATGGTCATGATTCCATTTTTGTTATGCAGCATGTTGGCGGTATTACTGCCGCTTTAATCACCGACCGCCAGGGTTGTAACGAGGGCCTTTGTTTGCTTCTAAAATACTTAAGACACTTTATAACACTTTTACAGTGATATCTGAACATATACTTATTGCATTTTAATTGTTTTGACCTGCATCTTATCAGATAAATATTATATATTTTTCTAAACACTGTGTGGTGTATTTTTGTGGTGCTGTATGGTGTTATTTTATGATTTATTGCACAAATTCTTTACACATTGCCTTCTAAGTTAAGCCTGACTGCTCAGTGCCAAGCTACCAGACAGTGGGCATAGGATAATTTGGACTGTGTGTGACTTACCCTGACTAGAGTGGTCCTTGCTTGGACAGGGAGGTAACATGACTGCCAACCAAAGACCCCATTTCTAACAATGGGCTAGTGGACATTACAGTAAATTTCCTGTATATCAAGAGAGCTGAGGAACTTCACTTCTGCAGAAATAGGAGAACATCTTGCAGAGTGACCAACATAAAGGACTGATTTTGGAGGAGCCTGTTAAGTTCTCTGAAGTCCAGGATTGGCCTCTATTCTTCAATTTTCTTCTTATGTACAAAGTTTTCTTTGGGACTTTGGTACTTTTTTGATTGCTCCTTTAGGAAGAATTCCCACCTCAAGTTCTTCAAGAAGCAGATATTTTGCCTTTCTGGATGAGCGGTGAAGAGGTTTCTGTATTATTTTCATTGTGTTCAGAGTAGGAAAAATGTAAATTATGCTGCCATAATTTGGGTAATTTTGTGATATGGTTTTTACGCGAAATACTGTCATCACGCCATGCCACGTAATCATACGCTGTTCAAAGCACAATTTTTGTGAACTTGTGGGAATAACACAAATGGCCAGAATGCAAGCAGCTGTTGCTTACAGCACTTTGCTTTTGCACTATTTTAGAGTCGGCTCTTGCATCAATAATTTATGCAACGACACATTTCCAGCTAAAATATAGTGCTAAATGATGAATTTGCATTTCTGAACACTCAAAAGGATGTTGAAGAAGGTTGCCTCTACTAGAAGGTGTGTATTCAGCTTGCTGTGTCTGTCTGGATGCCCTCTAAAGCATTATACAAATGCATATGGTATATAGTTTAACCATTAAAGGGTATGCTCAGGAGATTGGCCTTTACCTCTAGAAAATGGAGGTGGTTGTTAGCTTTGCCTGCCTTCTCATTACTACAGGCCCTGTCAAAGGTTGCAAGACTGCAATTGACAAATCCATGCCAGCCAACGATGACTCCTTCTTTGACAATGGCATTAACTTCCTCCTGTCTGTCATTTGGGGTCAGATCACTTAGTGGCGAGAGGCCACACCATATCTAATGGACATACCCTCCAAGAATCGGCAGAGTGTTCACTGAGTTTATTATGGGTGCTGCCATAAAGGTGACTCTGTGCCTCGGATTGACTATACACCTATTATCCCTACCCGGGGGAATGGAGCTAAGAATTATGAGGTGCTTGTATTGCCTCTTGGCTGCCACGGTAATCACTGAATTAGGTTTGCATGGCTGGGCAGACACCCAGGTACTGAATATGGTATTCTATATTTACTTCCCAATTGTGGTATTTTTACCCGAGCTGTGGCTTTCAATAGGGTGAGCCCCTCATTCCAAACGTAAGTGGTCATTATGAACATGGCGGTAATGACCGCCACGCTGGCGGTCATCACCACCAACGACATGGCGGTCCAGACCACCATATTCTGAACACAGAAGTGAACTGGCTGCAAAGCTACTCCCACCGCCAGACCATAATCGACCACCGGGCTGACGGTAGGTACATTCGACCCGGCGGTGGAGGCCAGACCAGCGGTGGGATTATGATCCCATTTCCACCAGGGATTTCCTAATTGGATACCCCACCTGGTAATCCCTGGCGGAAAGCATACCATTCCTGTCATCTGTATGTGACACGCCAAGCCCCCCCCTTTGCCACTACACCCACCCTGCACAAGCCCCTAGAACTGCCCCACCCCTAAAAAGCGACCGCCCAACCTCATCCCTCAAATCTCCATCTAAGCCTCCCAGGTCCCCCATCACCATCCCTCACCCACCCCCCCCCCCCTACATACAGGTCCCCCCGAACTCCCACATCCTCATGCACCCATACACCTACATGCACACACACATTCATACATCCTCCCCTTCACACTCACGCACTCCCCCATGCACTCACACACTCAAACACACACACACACCCCTCCCCCCTCTGGGGCAGCACTTACCTGTTCCGTTGCGCTGCTCCAGGAGGGCTCCTTGGGTGCTGCTCCGCCAGCATCGCCGCACCTCCATACAGCGCCACGCCTATAACTGCATCATTATAGCCGTGGCGGTGTATGGACTGACGTGGCGGTGAGGGTGGAGCAGCATCCACCCCTGCCGACTGCCAGAATGGCCATGGCGGGCCTTACCTCGCGGTGACGATCCATTCGTCGGAATATGGCGGGATGCCAGCCGCCGCCACTGGCGGTCTTCTGTCGACCGTCAGCATGGTCAGCGGCGGTGCATCCCGCCATGTTCATAATGAGGGCCTAGGTCATTCTTACTTGGTTGGATCTTAAAATTGTACAGGAAGCACTGCTGTTCCAGATATCAGAAGACCAATTTTCTGAGCTGCTGTTTTCAACAGAGCATGAATACGGTAATGTCAGCCTGAGGTGAATGCTGGTAGAGAGGTATCTTGTCTCCCTTCTGATGTGGAATGATATCCCTGCATTCCTCTTCTTCTTGATCCTGACCTTCTTTCTCTTCTGGTTGCAGTTCCTGGTCACTGGCCTGCAGATCTTCCTTGCCCACGTCCAAAGGATTCAGAGGTATTGGATGCATTGCAGAAGGTGGGGCAGTTAGCTCTTTAGGAGACAGCAATGAAGACTGTTGTGTATTTAACGGCTCCCAAGAGCCTTTGCGCTGACGAGCTCTGGTGAAGCACCTGTGCGCCTACTGAGTGGTACAAAAACCTGAGAATATGTTTAGGCGGCATATCAAGCAACCCCGTCTGCCACACTTTGCTCTCCGCTGATGACGGCTGAAAGCCAGAAACACGTATCCAGAGATACGGCATTCGCTGCACCAACTTATGGTGAAACTCTTTCTACAACGTTACAGCACTTGCTGCACCCATTTATGGTGAAAGACTTTTTGAAATATTATTCGAATTCATCCCAATGACTGCATTTATCATGATGTTTTGGGGCTATTCGAGCTGAAATGTAAGACAGGGTGCGCCCTTTTTGGATTGTGTATTTAACAGCTCCCATGAGCCTTTGAGCTGACGAGCTCTGGTGAAGCACCTGTGCACCTACTGAGTGGTACAAAAACCTGAGAATATGTTTAGGCGGCATTTCAAGCAACCCCGTCTGCCACACTTTGCTCTCCGGTGATGACGGCCGAAAGCCAGAAACACGTGTCCGGAGATACGGCATTCGCCGCACCAACTTATGGTGAAAAACTTTCTACAACGTTACAGCACTTGCTGCACCCATTTATGGTGAAAGACTTTTTGAAATATTATTCGAATTCATCCTAATGACTGCATTTATCATGATGCTTTGGGGCTATTTGAGCTGAAATGTAAGACAGGGTGCGCCCTTTTTGGATTCAGCAATGAAGATTGAGGCAGCTGTGGGGGTGGAACACTTGGTGGATGTTGCAGAAGCTACAATGTAAATAGCCCCTCCAAACTTAGTAATGTGTTCTTTTAAGTCTCCATAATCGGATGTAAGAAGTCCAGGAAATTGACAAGAACCTACAACATAGGTGTGCCCTGGTGCTGGAATCTCTGGGTTTAAAGGGACCTTCTATCGGAGGATTATGTGGAGCATATTTATCATAGCCTTGTAGGTTATGGAAAGATTCTCTAACATCTTTTCCTTGTTGTGACCATCCTCCTTCACATTCAAGTATTTATTAAACGTCCAGTTGAGCTGGGCTATAAGACGTATTTGAAGGCTGTTCTGGGTGACTGTGATCTGCTTCCACTTTCAACTCCTGGATATGGGCTGGTAAATGTCCGGGTACTTTCTGCCGTACAGGGCTGTATCCACAAGAAAAACACTGGAACCTCCTGCATTAGTGAGAAGGCAATATCTGGTGTTGATGTGGTCATCGTTGACATGGTTCTTCAACAGTAACCGTTGTTGACAGGGTGACGGATAAAGTCATCTTGCTTCATCTTGCAGTGTGAATAGTGCGTCAGCACTGAAGTAGTTTTTAATGGTGGGGCTGTTGTCATCATCAGTACTGTTGACAGGAGCACCATCAATGGTGATAACTTTGTTGTCGAAGGGAGGCATCTGGTAGACAATGTTTTAGAAGGGATAGAAGCGACTTTGAAGTACTGGTTTCTTGTGTCATCCTGCCACGGAGTGCTCTGTAGCTTTTTTGATCCCTTTTTAGAGCAAAGGATACATTGCTTACTTGTAATCCTAGTTGTCTTCCAGGAGAATACTCATCAAAGTGAAACACTGAATATTCTCACCCACCTGTGGGGTCCCGGAGCACATATTCAATATATATAATGTATACAATATGATAATATGTTTTAACTTAATTAAATTAGGTGGTACCTTTAAAAATACATATATATATATATATATATATATATAAATATACATACATATATATATATATATATATATATATAGAGAGAGAGAGAGAGAAAGAGATATTACATATGCAGCCTACAATATAGGCTACAAAATGCCTAAAATGAATTTGAGTATTTATTTACACCATTATTTTACATTAGAAATATTTCTGTAATGCAAAAAATAAGACAACAAAGGTGTAATTACAGCCTTTATTTAACCAGAAAACTGCAATGAAATGAAAGGCATCGGTAGCCAATAGACTGCATTTAAAAGCATAACAGAGAAAACTGGCATTGTAGCTTTAAGACCCTCCATATCCCATCATGCCCCACAGGTGACAGGTAAGGTCTTTTTTTATGGGGACATGAAGATAACAGTACCAAGTCTGTGAAGGCTGCTCTATGACAAATATGTCCGAGGAGGTGGGAGGGTTGCTTGTGACTTTGATGAGGATTCCCCTGGAGGAGAACTAGGATTAAAGGTTAGTAATGTATCCTTCTCTTCCAGGGGATCCTCATCAGTAGTCATAAGCACTGAACAGAGTAGCAAGCCCATCCCACACTTCTGCAAACAAATCTAAATCAGACGAAAGTACCTGTTGCAATTATCGAAACAAATTCTTAAGTCTAGACAGTATTGTCTGGAGAAAGTGTGTACCAGTCTCCATGCTGCGGTTTTGCAAAGTTTGGCAATGGAGACATTTCTTAGTAGAGCAGCTGTTGCCACCTTACCTCTCTAACAGGTGAGTGCTTTACAAGAGGCTATCCAGCTGGAGATGGTCTGTTTGGAGGAAACCATACCTGTTCTCGGTGGACCGTAATTGACAAATAGATGGTCAGATTGTCTGATATCTTTGGTCTTATCTAAGTAAAATTTTAAGACTTGTTCTAGATCTAACAAGTGTAATGCTCTTTCTGCTGGAGTGGAAGGATTATGAAAAAATGTGGAAAGACAAATAGGGGGTCATTCTGACCCTGGCGGCCGGTGACCGCCAGGGTCACCGACCATGGGAGCACCGCCAACAGGCTGGCGGTGCTCCCGAGGGCATTCTGACCGCGGCGGTTCAGCCGCGGCCAGAAAGGGTAAACCGCCGGTTTACCACTGCCCTTGTGAATCCTCCATGGCTGCGGAGCGCGCTCCGCAGCCATGGGGATTCTGACACCCCCTACCGCCATCCTGTTCCTGGCGGGTCTCCCGCCAGGAACAGGATGGCGGTAGGGGGTGCCGCGGGGCCCCTGGGGGCCCCTGCAGTGCCCATGCCCGTGGCATGGGCACTGCAGGGGCCCCCGTAAGAGGGCCCCGCAAAGTATTTCAGTGTCTGCTAAGCAGACACTGAAATACGCGACGGGTGCAACTGCATCCGTCGCACCCCTGCAACTACGCCGGCTCAATTCTGAGCCGGCGTCCTCGTTGCAGGGGCATTTCCTCTGGGCCGGCGGGCGCTCTTTTGGAGAGCGCCCGCCGGCCCAGAGGAAATGTCTGAATGGCCGCCGCGGTCTTTTGACCGCGGTGCGGTCATTCAGCGGCGTTACCTTGGCGGACGGCCTCCACCGTCCGCCAAGGTCAAAATGACCCCCATAGTCTGATAACATGTTAAGTGCTGATTTGAGGCCGAACGGTAGTACCTTGTTCTGGTAATGCTTGGATGCCACTGTGAAGCACAGAAACCTTCAATGCTTTCGTGTGATTGGAATGTGGAAATACACATCCTGTAGATCGATGGAACACATACAGTCCCACTGATGAAGTTAGGTATATATCTGGTAAAGGGCCAGTACTCTGAATTTTTCTTTGCGTTTGAACTTGTTTAATTGACATAAGCCCAGAACGGGTCTGAACTGTTTGTTTGGGGCTTTTTTCCTAAGAAATAGCAGGTGTATACTCCTAGGCCCCTTTGGGATCAGGGAACCTTTTATGGCCTCTTTTCAAAGCAGACTGGTGACTTTGTCCTGCAGGCGGGCTTGTTGAGAACATGATGTTTTTGCAGGTGGTATACGGGGAGAAGACTTGAGAGTAGCCATTTTGTACAACGTTCAAGACTCAATTGTCATTTGTGATGAAACGTCACTCGTCCATGTGTTTGGTGATACTTCCCTCCTCTAGAGTGGATAACTGATAAGGGAGAAGCGAGGACTTATTGCTTGGCTGGTGTCTTGGAGGAAGCTGGTTGCTTACGGTTATCTCCCCTTCCACTGCCGGTTTGTGAGGGTGGTAATGAGATCATGATTGGTGGTGTGATCGCGGGGGCCAATGAGGTGTTTGAATCCTCTGCTAAAAGGGTAGCCAATCATACAGCCTGTACCTTTGACAGGAATCTTTTTGCTTTTCTACTTTCATTTTGGTCATTTCTACATGTGTGTGCGTTCCAAAGAGCGAGTTTCTTGTGAACAGCACATTTAAAATGTATTTTTGTGCTTCTGGTTTGAGGCCTGTAAGGCAAAGCCAGGAGGACCTTCTGGTGTATATTCTATGTTAGTATCCATGCGCACCCAGATCCGAGGCATCTGCTGCTGTGCTGATAATCTGGTTGGATACCAGCCTCCCTTTCTGTGGTATCGCCTGGAAGTCTTGCCTGTCTTCCTTTGGTTGTTGATCTGTGAAACAGGAAAGGGAGTCCCATAGAGGTCTGTTGTATCTCACCAACAAGGCAGATGCACTAGCCACCTTCATGAAAGACATGGAGGAACCACACATTTTCTTACCCAAGGCATTCACATGTTTGCTGTCTTTATCAGGAGGCACAGAAGATGAAGCAGCCACAGCTTGTGTCTTCTTTGTCACTGCTATTATGGTGGATCAGATCTCAAAAATAAGAGGAGCTTTGTATTTATTTAGGAGCCAGGATGAGAAAAAGGTCCAAAGCCGTTTGGAGAAGGCCTGGAACTAGAGGAATCAGTGGCCTCAACGCTGATCGAAGCTTCAAGGTCTCAGAGATGACCAATGATGATGTTGGGGGAAAGAAATGTCTATGTTTAACTTGGCTGCACCTCGAACCAACACTTCATTGAAAGTTGACAGATCATCTATTGGCGATACTGTTGCCAGTTGAGTGTCTGTCAGCATGGGCAAATCATCTCTCACTGACAACCCAGAGGATGTAGACCAGATGAGAGGCCTATGCCAACAATGTCGCAACCTGGATATGCAAGATAGCTGGGACCTAGAAGATCTGGTCCTTGTTGTTCTGGACCTTAACCTATGCCTTACAGGTGCTCTGGCTCTGTCCTAATGTGAAGTGAAAGCCAGAGGAGAAGCAGGTGGTGTTATTGGTTTCAGGAATGGTGAGCATGAAGTCACTCAGGATGTAGAGTAAGTATGCAAATAGTCTGATCTTGGACTTTGGTGTAGCTTCCACTTGTTGAGACTGTCCAACCATCGTGTAGAAATAATTTATTGGAGTCTTGGTGAGCAGACTGTGGACGAGATGCGACATTTAGTTGTTGCACAGTCACAATCTGAACCGTCCGTTGATGCAGAGCGCCTTCCTGGGGTTGAGGGTATTGCGATTGAGACCCTGGGCTAGAAGGTTAATGCCTATCATCTCTCTGTCGGCGATGGTTGAGACATTGATGGTCGTTGTACAGGTTTTGATGTGGATGTCGAACAAATAGGCGGTGTGTGCCTTGGTGTCCAGAGAGCAGCTTGTCCCAGGGTAAGAGGTTGCTGCGATGTAGAACGGTGTCTCAACATTGAGTGGTGCAGTTCCTTGCTCACTGGTGCACATGACCTTGATGCATGCCCTGACGTCAATGAGTACTGTCTTGACGTCAACGGAGGCCTCGCTGGTGTTGCAGGTCTCGACGTCAATGTGTGATG